>NC_084526.1:24285307-24437807 GCF_024500275.1 Phycodurus eques
ATTGTGATCTGCAGTGAAAGCAGGGAGCAGGTGGAGGAACAGTTAGAAAGGTGGAGGCATGCACTGGAAAGGAGAGGAATAAAGATTAGTCAAAGTAAGACAATAATAGTAATATATATGGGTGGAGGGGGAAGAGTGAGGCTGCAGCGAGAAGAGATAGCGAGGGTGGAGGACTTGAAATACTTGGGCTCAACAGTCCAGAGCAATGGTGAGTGTTGTAAGGAAGTGAAGAAACGAGTTCAAGCAGGTTGGAACGGGTGGAGGAAGGTGTCAGGTGTGTTATGTGACAGAAGAGTCTCTGCTAGGATGAAAGGCAAAGTTTATGAGACAGTGGTGAGGCCAGCCATGATGTACGGATTAGAGACAGTGGCACTGAAGAGACAACAGGAAGCCGAGCTGGAGGTGGCAGAAATTAAGATGTTGAGGTTCGCTCTCGGAGTGACCAGGTTGGATAAAATTGGAAATGAGCTCATCCGAGGGACAGCCAAGGTTAGATGTTTTGGAGACAAAGTTAGAGAGAGCAGACTTGGATGATTTGGACACATCCAGAGGAGAGAGAGTGAGTATATTGGTAGAAGGATGATGAGAATGGAGCTGTTTACAGTATTTTGTTGTTGTGTTTTCAGACCCTGACTTCCATCTGCATGTGGGCGGATTATTAAACCCAATCCCGGGTAAGCTCCTCAATGCTTTTGATTTGGAAATAAAAGGATGCCACAAGGACGTCCTCATCATCCTCTTCTCTTCCTCCTCCTCCTGGTCGTTCTCCAGACTGTCAGTTTGAGGTGGGCGGCTTTGATGGGATCATTCGCTCCAGTCAGGTGGACGAAGCCAAGCGGGTGAAGCCCGGAGACGCCCTGGACTGCATCTGGACCATCAGGGCCCCCCCTCAGTCCAAGGTCCGTACGCACATCGGTAATGTGGCTTTCCACAGTAATCATCAGTAGGACTGCATCTAGTAATGGGATCCAGGGCCACTGCCCACCCCGAACCTGTCTGTCCATGAAACGATCGGGTGTGGGTACATATGTAAGTCGCCAGCAGTTATCACCTGCAGCTCATACTGGATTTAATCACATCGTCTGTTGCCACACTGGCCAAGTGACTGCTGCAGTCACCCAGGGCTCGCACAGAGACGTCTCCATTCGAAAAATTGTTGCGCCGCATTTCAAGGGAATGAGAGGAGCCACTTAGATTGGTAGCAAATGAAGTGGGCTGTGTCCACGCCCACAATGGCGCAGACATCAGCGCAGCATATGCGCTCGGGTACACTGGTCTATGAAATTACCAACACCGAGTCGAGCCCGCCTCCATGAAAAGAGAGCCCATAATGGAAGTGTCTGTACATTGACACATAATAACAAAATCTGTCTGATGCAGGGTGATTTTCCTTTAAACATTAATGACTTCGCATCTCTTACATTTGGTAGGTTTTCATTTTTTAAATTCACTTACATGTGACAGGATGTAAAAAATGACAACCGTGACTCACGGGCGAGACTTGTGCCGCTGCCGCCACCCCCAGATTAAATGAGTCACGGGCTGGCCTCCGCCACAACATGGCGACGACACAAATTCATGCACATCTGATTAAGTTACATGAGTGGTCACACGCCATGTTTGTCATGTTTATGCGTGGGCTCCGAATGGCTGTTGGCGCGTCATTGTGAGTTCATTTATGTACCCATCATCATGGAATCATTGTCATTCATTATATAAGAATCTTATCTACTGCTGATATTAGTTGTAAATAATGTGCCCTAGATTACATCCACACACATAATATGCACATCATACGGTGGCCAACAAAGGCAAATGCGCTGCAAACGGGAATCTGGAAATGCAGGAATGACACAAAACCAAAAAACGCACAAGCACTTAAACAAATGTAAAGAAAAAATGCTGCAATATAAAAATCCTTCAATCACAGAAAACAACTGCAGGGAAAAATGCTGCAAACTCAACGAAACACACAAATCCCAAAACAAGTGCAAGAGAAATGCGGCACGTTCACGCCAAACAAAGGAAGTCTGCCAGGGCACTAGGGGGTGTGACCTCCAGGACGGACCAGTCCTGTGAGACCAAGGAATGCCTTTCACAGATACTACATAGAAAAGCCAGTGTCCTGTAGCACCCCAACTAACCAACCTGCCTACGTGGCGGCCAAGTTGGGGAGGTCGTCGTTCCCATAGAAGGCAATGCATGGACACTGAAATTAGCCGTAACTTGCTAATTTCTCAACCGATTTTCACGAGGGTTACTGTTTTGTCAACGCCAAAGCGTATGCTATCAATACACAACATTTGATAAAAAGCAACAACAACAAAATTATATGTGAAACAGACTCCCAGTTCCCTTGTCGTAATTGTATGCCGTTCAACCGTATGCCCCAAAATGTGCCGTCATCCTTGGTCTTTTGGTTTTCTCACTGTCCACACACGTGGAATGTGCTGACGACTTTGACCTCCCTAGTTTAGCGTCACCTTCGGCATGGAGCTCAAAATGGGTGTGTCGTATCTACCTACTGTATACATACAGTACCTGTGGTGCCTGCCTCGGGTCTCACAGGACTGGTCCGTCCCAGAGGTCGCGTGATGGGCGTCGCCTAGTGGTCTGGAGGCATTGCAGCATTTTTCTTTTGCTGTTTTTTTTTTTTTTTTGTGATTGCAGCATTTTTATCTTGCAGCATTTTTCTTATGCAGTAGTTTTATTTGTTTGAGTGTTTTTCATCTGGTGTCATTCCTGCTATGCAGCATATGTGTCATGGTTTGTCTCAAATGTTTTTTGGACTAGACCCAAAAGCAGACGGAGGCGGAGGAAGCAGTTGGTAATGGTTTATTTGGGATAAGCACGATGTCACACACAGAGGATTAAAATGATGGTACTCAAGGGCCCGCGGTGCTACAAAAGACAGTACAAATAATAACATCAATATAAAAACCTAAATAAAACTATGGTATATACAGTATAAAAAGTATTAATTGAATGTGCAAATATCAAAGATCAGGTGACGTGTGCAACATAGTCAAGGTCAGAGAACCAAGGCAAATAAGAAATAATAATAAATTAGATGACAAAACACCAATGGTGCTAAAGTGGCTGGTGCAACCCTGAGTCTGGTGTTTGTCTGTGTGTATTGATGTGTGTGTGTGTGTGTGTGTGTGTGTGAGTGTTGGTGCATGTGCATGTGCATGTATGTGGGGCGTCAGAGTTCAGAGTTCATGTGGGCAGAGGCCAGAAGGGACAGAGTGGGCAGAGAGATCAGATTCCTGCCAGCCTGATGACTAAAACTACAGTGTGGGAGCGAGAATACTCTGGCACCGGATCCTTGGGTCAGGCAGGCTTAAATAGAGGCAGTGATTGGTGCTGATTGGGAACAGGTGAGGAGGTGGTAATTATAAATTACTGGTAAGAGAGAGAGAGGAGTGGAGACAGCCTTGAGCAGAGATACATGAAATGTGGGATGGATCTTGAGAGATTGGGGAAGCTTCAACTGTACAGAGGTGGGACTGATGATTTGGTGATCAGAAAAGGTCCAATGAAATGTGGCGTGAGCTTACGTGATTCGGTTTGGAGAGGGAGGTCACGGGAGGAGAGCCACACCATCTGACCCACCTTGTATTCCGGTGTTGGAGAGCGATGAAGATCCACCAACCGCTTGTTTCTTTCAACCGACCGATTGAAGGCTGCCCTGGCGTCCTTCCAAATAGTTTGGATCCGCCACAGGTGCTCCACCACCAACGGGACCGCCACATGATGTTCCTGTTCCTTAAACGGAGGGGGTTGGAAACCATAGCATGCCATGAAGGGAGACATACGTGTGGCAGAGCTGGTGAGTTGTGGGCATATTTGACCCACAGGAGAAAGGTGCTCCAGGAGGCAGGATTGCGTGCGGTAATGCAGCAAAGATCGGACTCCAGATTTTGGTAATACCGTAAAGTTTGAACACGTGAAGGACTAGAAGGTTAGCGGTATCGAATGCAGAGGGTAACTTAGGAAGGGGTACGTAGTGGACACACTTGGAGAAACGATCTATTACGATAAGAATGACAGTGTTATCTTCAGAGGGGGGTTGGCCGTTGACAAAGTCCAAAGCAATGTTGGACCAGGGGCAGCTCGGGATGGATGCAGTAGACCAGCTGGGGGAAGATGCAAAGTTTTTCCTCAGGCACAGACGGAGCAGGCTAGGACGAACTCACAAGTATATTTAGCCACACTGGGCCACCAGAAGTGTTGTTTGATGAATTGGATGGTTTGGGTGATTCTGGGATAACAGGTGAGCTGGGATTTATGTGCCCACTGAACAACTTCAGAGCGGGCTGAATCGGGCACGAAGAGCCGTTCCGTAGGTCCGGTCTTGTGGTCAGGTTGGGTTCTTTGAGCCTTCTTAACCACTTGTTCGATCTTCCAGGTGGCAGCCCAAACAAAGCAGGAGGATGGAAAGATGAGATGCGGTTCAACATAGCTGCAGGGGGGGTGAATAGAGGCGAGAGATGGCGTCAGGCTTGCTGTTATGAGACCCAGGGCGGAAGGAGAGACTGAAGTTGATTCGGCTGAGGAACAAGGGCTACCAAGCCTGCCGGGGATTAAGGCGCTTAGCAGAGCGGAGGTTCTTGTGGTCTTTCTACATGATGAAAGGAGTTCCGGTACCCTCCAGCCAGTGCCTCCATTCCTCCAGAGCCCAAACGATGGCCAGCAGCTCATGATTTCCAATGTCGTAATTACGTTCGGATGGTGACAGGCGACGGGAGAAGAAGGCACAGGCATGTAGTTTCTGGGTTTTGGGATCCCACTGGGAGTGGACGGCCCCAGCTCCAGTGTCTGAGGCGTCAACCTCGACAAAGAACTGGAGGGAGGGGTCAGAGTGTCTCAGGATGGGGCTCTGGTGAATAGTTCTTTCAGCCGTTTAAAGGGTTGGGATGCAGCCAGGGTCCAATGAAATGGGGAGTTGGTGAAAGTGAGACTGGTGAGAGGAACGGCCACTTTACTGTAGTCCTGAATGAATCTGCGCTAAAGGTTTCCGAAACCTAGGAAACGTTGCAGCTCTTTGCAAGTGGAGGGAATGGGGCAGTTGACGACTGCTTGGATTTTTGCCGGGTGAGGTTGTAGTTGTCCCTTGGCAATGATGTATCCCAGAAAGTGTACAGAGGGGAGGTGGAATTCACACTTTTCGGGTTTCACAAACAGGCGGTTCTCGAGTTGGTGCTGAAGGGCTTGGCGGACATGTTGACGATGTTCTACCAGTGAGCGGGAAAAGTTGAGGATGTCGTCTAAGTAGACAAAGACAAACCGGGTCAGCATATCACGGAGAATGCCGTTGATGAATGTTTGAAAAACTGCGGGGGCGTTGGTTAATCCAAAGGGCATGACCAGATATTCGAAGGAGGAGTGCCGAATAAGTCCAGAGGCAAAGGAGTCATGGATATAGTGTTCCATAGCACTATTTTCAGAACGGGAAAGGTTAAAGAGGCGGCTGGAGGGGGAGAGGGGCTCCCGGCAGTAGGTCAATGGCGTAGTCATCGGGGCGGTGGGGGGGAAGAGAGATGGCAAGATCCTGACTGAAAACAGGGGAGAGGCCGATTGGAGTAACTGGTGGCTAAGGTTTGCTTGAGGTCGGGACGGCCGAAAGAAGACAGTGGGAGTGGCAGAAGTGACTCCAACCAGTGATTGACAGGTGGGATCAATCTATGGCAGGGTTGTGTTTGTTGAGCCAAGGGATACCATGAGTCTGGAGTCTCCGGGGAGGGAATGACAAACAGCTGGAGGGTTTCATTGTGATTTCCTGTGATGAGAAGGGTGAGCGGTGCCGTCTGGTGGTGGGTAACAGGGGAGATTAGTCGCCTGTCCAGGGCCGTAACCTTTTTAGGGATGGGAGGGGTTCGAGGGATAGCTGAAGGTTCGGTAAGGTTCGGGAGGAGGAGCGTGAGGTTCTTTGTAAGGGAGGGGTGGTTGGTTGGAGGCAGCGGGCCCGGGAGGAATACTCACGGGGTGTTCGAGGAGGTGGGGGTTGCCAGAGTGCATCTGAGAGGATAGAAGAGATACTTGCTGTGTTAGGTTGATAAATGAGTCCATGATTTCTCGGCGAATCTTGTCCTGCCGCCCGATGTGGGCGCCTTGTTGAGCGAGCGCTTCCCTGAGTGCGTCCGGTGTCGCTGGATCCATAGGGCCAGAGTATTCTTTCTTGGTTTGTATCAAACGGTTTTTGGACTGGACCCAAAAGCAGACAGAGGAAGCAGTTGGTGAAGGGTTATTTGGGATAAGCGCAATGTCAGGAATTCCAAGGCGTGATGGTGGTCCGTAGGAGCAGGGAGCGTGCAGAGGGCTGGGGTGTGAGCAGGTGAGTGCAAAACAGCCGGAGTGAGCATCATGGCAGGAAACACAGGAGGACACTGAAGGAGGAGAATCAACAAGAAGTACAAGCACGGGAATCAGCGAATCAATCTTACTGTCGAGGCGCAATGTGTAGGCCGTTGTACTTCGTGGTAGCGAGAATACTCTGGCGCCGGATCCCTGGGTCAGGAGGCTTAAATACTGGCAGTGATGAGTGCTGATTGGAAACAGGTGCGCAGGCGTGGTAATTGCTGGGGGGAGAGAGAGAGAGAGAGACAGAGAGAGAGAGAGAGAGGTGGGGGGGGCAGAGAGAGGGGAGAGCGAGCCACAAAGTGCCACCTAAGCTCCAGAAGAGGAACTGCAGGGCACCGATCGTGACAATATGGCCGTTTGCAGGGCATTTACCCCTGACAGCCCCTGTATCATCAGTTTGCCCATTCACATACACACATAATGCTAACACGTGCATGTCCATTCACATGAAATTAAAATGTTTGTGCATTCACACAATGTATATGCCTCTATATCAACGAAAAATGGTGTATGGACGTCACGGAGCTCAGCACACACTGCAGTCCACATTTGGAGTCGCTGTTTTTGAACTGTAAACCATTCTTCTCGCCACGTGAGTTCGCATCATTCATACTGGCTGGAGTCTACATTCCGCCTCAAGCTAACACAAACACCGCATTGCTAAAGCTCGCCGAACAAGTCAACGAAATTGAAAAAAAACACCCGGACTCACCCTTCGGGGACTTTAACAAAGCTAAACTCAACCACAAACTCCCTAAATACAAGCAGCACATCGACTGTCCTTCCAGGGAAAATAATACTTTAGACCACTGCTACACTACGGTAAAAAACGCATACCGTGCTATACCTTGTGCAGCCCTGGGCTCGTCTGATCACTGCTTAATTCACTTAATACCGACGTACAAGCAAGAACTTAAATGCGCGAAGCCTACAGTGAAAACAGTGAAAAAGTGGACCAATGAAGCCAAGATGGAACATCAAAGCTGTTTAGACTGCACAGACTGGAGTGTCTTTGAAAATTCAGCTGGCAGCCTGGATGAATATATGGACACTGTCACATCCTATATCAGTTTCTGTGAAGAGGTTTGTGTACCAACAAAATCATTTCACACATTCAACAACAACAAGCCGTGGTTCACTGCTAAACTTAAGCAGCTCTGCCAAGCTAAGGAGGACGCATATCAGAGCGGGGACAGGGCCCTGTATAATCGAGCTAGAAACCAGCTGACTAAAGAAATTAACATTGCAAAGAGGAACTATGCAGCAAAGTTGGAAAAACAGTTTAGCGCAAACGACTCTAAATCACGCTGGCATGCATTCCAATCGCTGACTAATTACAAGCGACGATCCCCCCAAGCTGAGAACAATAGCACACTAGCCAACGACTTGAATACCTTCTACTGCAGATTTGAAAAGGACAGTTCTTTCAAGTTCCTGGGAATTACAGTTCCTGGGAATTACAGTCTCTCAGGACCTGAAGTGGGCGACCAACATCAACTCCGTCCTCAAAAAGGCCCAGCAGAGGATGTACTTCCTGCGGCTTCTGAGAAAGCACGGCCTACCACCGGAGCTGCTGAGACAGTTCTACACAGCGGTCATCGAATCAGTCCTGTGTTCTTCCATCACAGTCTGGTTTGTTGCTGCTACAAAAAAGGACAAACTACGACTGCAACGGACAATCGAAAACTGCTGAAAGGATTGTCGGTACCCCCCTACCCACCATTGAGGACTTGCACGCTGCCAGAACTAAGACAAGGGCGTGCAAAATCCTCTCGGACCCTCCGCACCCCGGTCACCAGCTCTTCCAGCTCCTTCCCTCAGGTAGGCGCTACCGATCAATTCAATGAAAACTAGTACTAGTAGACATTCCAACAGCTTCTTCCGTCTTGTGATCAACTTCTTAAACACCTGACCTACAATTCCATTACAACATGCTGGCAATTTTTTGACTTGAGTTCGTTGTCACATTTCTGTGGGGCCAATTATGTATTACTCGTGCACTCACTGTAGTTGTCTCGCCATGCTGCACTACTTGCATATACTGGCCACTCATGCCAGAGTAGCATCAGCTCCATTTGCACACTGATTGAGGAGTATCTATAACATTTGCACAACCAACATTGTCCCAGATTATCGCACTACTCGTCACTTTAAACCGCATACACTCCTTGAAGTCTCAGCGCCCTTTGCACAATGGTCATTGCACCGGACTATTGCAATATTAGTCATTCGAACTGCTCTAAGTGCTAGAGGACTCTGCATCTTTTTGCACAATTGTCAAAAAATAAATATATTTACTGGCATTACCAGATAACTAGCGACCCTTTACTGCTCAGTGACTGTTTTTTTTGTCAATGTCTTTCTGTCTCCAAGTGTTCTGTAAATTGACTGTCTGTTGACGTACTAGAGCGGCTCCAACTACCAGAGACAGATTCCTTGTGTGTTTTTTGGACATACTTGGCAAATAAAGATGATTCTGATTCTGATCCACGCAAAATGCTAACATCTGTCCATTCACATGCACTGTAAATGTCTATTCACATAAAAAATTTAACCATTTTGGTCTATTTGCATAATCCCATCATTCACATAATGTAAACTTGAACAATGATGTAAATTTCTGAGCCCTTTGTCCACAGTAAAAATGTAAAGAACCAGGACTCAATATGAGGCGGCCATCTACCTCGACTGTTCGAGTTGAGACAAGGTCCTAGCGACCTCTCATCTGTCATCTGTGTGTGCGTGTATGTGTGTATGTGTGTGTGTGTGTGTGTGTGTGTCCAGATCTACTTGCGCTTTATGGAGTACCAGATGGAGCACTCCAACGAGTGCAAGAAGAACTTTGTGGCCATCTACGATGGAAGCAGCGCCATCGAGAACCTGAAGGCCAAGTTCTGCAGCACGGTGGCCAATGACGTCATGCTGGAGAACGGTGTGGGCGTCGTGCGCATGTGGGCCGACGAGAAGAGCCGACTCAGCCGCTTTCGCATGCTCTTCACCTCCTTTGTGGACCGTGAGTCACGCCCATCTTCTCGTACTAGTCATTGATTGATTGATTTGGATACTTTTTTAGTAAGTTGGAATTCATGAAAAAAAGCGCCAGCATAACTAAGAATGAAGGGATACTTCTTTATTTCATTATTTATTTTTTCCCAAGTTAAATTTGAACAAAATAAAATGAAGTAAAATACAATAAAATATCAATGACCATTAAAATATATATATATGTATTTTTTTTAGATGAATAAAAATAAATGAAATAAAGTACAACGTAGAATAAAACAATAACTATCACGAAAAGTTAAGGAATATTAATTCATTCATTTTCCGTAGGTGGCATGGCGGGTGACTGGTTAGCACATCTGCCTAACAGTTCTGAGGACTGGGGTTCAAATCCCGGCCTCGCCTGTGTGGAGTTTGCATGTTCTCCCTGTGCCTGTGTGGGTTTTCTCCGGGTACTCCGGTTTCCCCCCACATCCCAAAAACATACATGCTCAGTTAATTGAAGACTCTAAATTGTCCGTAGGTGTGAATGTGAGTGGGAATGGTTGTTTGTTTCTATGTGCCCTGCGATTGGCTGGTGACCAGTTCAGGGTGTACCCCGCCTCTGGTCCAAAGATAGCTGGGATAGGCTCCAGCACACCCGCGACCCTAGTGAGGATAAGCGGTACAGAAAATGGATGGATAATTTTTAAGCCAGAAGAAGCCAGAGTTCATCCTTTGATGCTTACTGAAAACTGTACTTTTGTGAACTTAGTCATGTTAGCCTCGCAGCTGCTAGGTGACTGTTTGTGTGCTTTCTATTAGACCTCCAGTGTTTGCGATTGTATTATTATTACTGTCAAAATGGCTTCTGGCCCTTTTCCCACTGTGGGTATGTTATTCTTATCTCGTTTCTGTCTCTCACCTGCAGCCCCTTGCTCAGCCAACACCTTCTTTTGCCATAGCAACATGTGCATCAACAACTCGCTGGTGTGTAATGGTGTCCAGAACTGCGTCTACCCTTGGGATGAAAATCACTGCAAAGGTAACATAATAAAAGGTCCACCATTTGACTTGAGTCACATCACTTGACTCGAGTCAGACTTAAGTCGCCAATTTTAAGACTTGGGACGTGCTTGGCTGAAAACATAATTTGACTTGAACTACATAACTTAACAAGTCTTGTCTGTTTACATCTGTATTTTAAAGGTGTAATTTTTTGGGTTTTTGAAAGAAAATTCATTTTTTGTGTACTGTGCCCAAACCTGGCAACCCACCAGAAGTCTATAATATGGAGTGCAAATGCCACTTTATAAACCAAGTATCAGAGCAAGAGCAGATTATTGAATTTGGATTATGTTTTTTGATCAAAATTGTAAAAAGAGAATGGCAACAGCACCGGACTATGTGATAAATGTTGCCCATTCACCATCCATTGCAGACTGTTCCATCCGGAACGGGGGATCCCCGCATTTGCGATCCCTTCTCAAGGCTTCTTGTTTTCCCTAAATGGGGTTTGAGTTTTTCTCTCCCGACTAGTTGGTTTAGATTAGTGGATGTCATTAATCATTATCAACTGTGGGCCTCTGAGGCTCTTTGAGACTCTTTTGTGATTAAGGGCTATACAAATGAACTTGACTTGGCAACATGTTAGATTTGCAACTTAAAGATAAAAGACTCAAACGCATCTACAGTAACTTCATTCGTCACTATAAAACAACTAAGACAGATAAAGCCCTCAACCACCTGGAGAGCAAGAACTCCTACGTCCACCTGCTTTTCCTTGATTTCACCTCCGCCTTCAACACTGTCATCCCACAAACCCTAGTGCAAAAGTTGGACATTCTAGGATTGAGTTCATCACTGGAAAACTGGGTCCTGGACTTCTTGACCAACAGATCACAAACTGTCAGGATCCACAACACCGTCTCCTCCTCTATCACCCTCAGCAATAGCTCTCCCCCAGGCCTATGTGCTGAGCCCCCTCCTGTTCACACTACTGACCTATGACTGCTCAGCAAAATTCCCGAACTGTCAGACAGTAAAGTTTACGGCCGACACAGCACTAGTGGGACACATCAGGAACAGCAATGACTTTGAGTACAGGGAGGCGGTAGAACAACTGGTGGACTGGTGCAAGGATAAATCAATCAATGCATCAATGTGAAGAAGACCAAGGAGAAGGCGGTGGAATTCAGAAGGGACAGACGCCACCCTCAACCCCTGCACATCAGAAGAGCAGCAGTGGCGTGGTCTCCAGCTACAAGTACCTTGGGGTCCTCCTTTCCAAGGACTTCACCTGGAGCCGAAGCACTTCCTATCTGCTAAAGAACGCACAGCAACATCGATACTTCCTCCGGAAGCTGTGATGTGCCGGACTGGGGAGGGTGTCTTGAGGAGCTTCTACAGATATGTGGTGGAGAGCGTCCTCAGAACCAGCATCACGGTGTGGCAAAGCAGCTGCTCAGCAGCAGAGAGCAAGCGATAAAGGCTGCTCAGAAGATTGTGGGCGGGGCTCTCTGCATCATCAAAGTCTCCACCCACCCGACACATGCACTCTTCCATCATCTCCCATCGGGCCGGAGGCTATGGAGCATCTGGTGCAGGACCACTAGGCTGAGGAACAGGTTCTTTCCGGAAGTTCTGTAGCCCCAACATCAGCACCCCCCATGCCTACTGATCCCTGCACAAGGAACACTTTTTTCTTTTTCAAATTCAAATGACTATGTAAATATGTGCAGTTCACGCATTTGTATTTCTGCTGCATCCATTTGTAGATAAGTAATTTAGCTTTTTCATCTTTATTTTTATTTTATCTTATTTTTGTATTCTATTTGTATTTCACAAGTCTCGGGACTTATTGGGCTCATCTGGGACCTCGGGTATCGTATTTCGTGCTATATCGTGGAAATCTGTGCTGGTATGACAAATTCCTTGAAAACGACAGTAATTTCACACTTAAGCTCACTGATAGCTGGTCAAATATGAACTAAGCTTCATGTCGTTTATCCGTTTAATTGAGAAGACAAGAGAGACTGGTTTGGGACCTCATAAAACACTGATTGTGAATGTTTTACTACAACTACAGTAACTAACACAGGTGCAAATACTGAGTGCAAAGTGATGTGTTGTGACTCAGTAAGCTTGTATGACTTGATTTGTGGCTTGCTTAACCCAAGTAAAGACTTGATTCGACTTGACGTGAACTTTAGCGGGCTCTCAATTTTAGTTGCTTGATTTTTTTTTTTCCACAGTAACTTGGGAGTTGCTTGAAACTTTAAGGTTAAGACTTGAGAACTATGACTTGTACATGACTTACTCCCATTTCTGCTCATTGGTGTTTCCCCTACACTTCTAGAGAAGAGATCCAGGGGTCTCTTTCACCAGATCACCAAGACCCACGGCACGGTCATTGGTGTCTCGTCTGGGATTGTTCTGGTTCTTCTCATCATTTCCATCCTGGTCCAGATGAAGCAGCCCCGGAAAAAGGTGAACGGGACAAGCAGGTTTCTCAAAGTTGACAAATGAGGCTGTAGTGTGCATCCCAGACCACGAGTGGGCACTGTAGCCCTGCAACATACACAAAAATCACAGGGTACCAGTTTAGGTGAGCCAGGATTACGCTTAAAAAAGACTCACCAGAGACACTTCCGACTCAGATGATTATTTTTAATATGCACACTGACTCAAGTTAATGAAGTCATCAGTAACACTGTAGACTCAAATGATTTGGTTCATTGACTCGAGTAAGTCTCCAGAAACGCTGTAGATTCAGATGATTCAGTTGTATCGATTTACTGATTGGAGTTAGTAGACTCCAGATAATTTGATTGTATCACAATTGATTCAAATTGTTGGCCTCATGGAAAGCACTTTGGACTCTGATGATTCGGTTGCACAGACTCAAGTTAGCAGACTGAGATGGATTAATTGAATTGGGTGACGGACTCAAGTTAGTGGATGCACTGAAAACATCACAGACTCAGATGATTGGATTGTATCAGTTCAATGACTGAAGTTAGAGGATTTACCATAAACAATGTGGACTCAGATGCTTTGTTTTTCTGACTCAAGTCAAGAGACTCACCGAAAACACTGCGGGCACAGCTGATTCAATTGAATTGGGTGACTGACTACTGAGTTAGCAGACTTACTGGAGACACTGCAGACTCAGATGATTCAGTTTTATCAGTTGACTGACTCAAATTATCAGATTTACTGGAATTACTGCAGACTCAGATGATTTGGTTCCCTGACACAAGTCTATGGACTCAGATAATCCAAGTCACCGATGTCCCTGAACAGAAGATGTAAACAGTTGTCATGTGTTTTGTCCAGGTGGTCGCCCGTCGCCCAGGTGTCTTCAACAAAGCGGGTCTCCAAGAGGTCTTCGACCCGCCACACTATGAGCTCTTCTCACTGCGTGAGAAGGAGATGTCGTCGGACCTGGCCGACCTGTCCGAGGAGTTAGACAGCTTTCACAAGGTGCGGCGCTCGTCCACCATGTCACGTTGCGTACACGAGCACCACTGTGGCTCGCAGGGGTCTGTGGGGACGGGCGGCGGAGGCAGCATTAAGCACAGCCGCACCACGCTGAGCTCCATGGAGCTGTCCTACCACAACGACTTCTCTAAGCCGCCTCCCATGAAGACATTCAACTCCACTGGCACTTTCAAGAAGAGCTGCTACGGCTACAAGCAGCATGCCCAGACTCATGACTGCGACCAGCAGGTCATCGAGGACCGTGTCACTGAGGAGATACCCTGTGAGATCTACAGCCGAGGCGGCGGGGCCACGGGTGGCGTGGGCATAGGAGGGGCGGTGGGCATCACGGGGGGAGTGGCCATGGCCGGGGGCATGGGTATGACGGGGGGAGTGGCCATGGCTGGGCCCAGTGGCATCGCCGGTGGAATTGGCGGTGGGATGGGGGGAGCCTGCGGCACCCTCACCATCCGTGGCAACAGCGCCCGGAACAGTGCTTCAGTGGTGGACCCCCAACAGCGCTCCATGTCCATGGACTTTTAGAAGAAGAATCTTCTCTCCGTGGGGTTGGAAAACCAGGATCAAGCAACGAGAACAGAACCTCAGTGGTCCACCACCAACAGCACTCCATTTCCATGGACTTCTAGAAGAAGAATCTTTTCGTCTCTCCATGGGATGGCTAAACAGGGATCAAGGAACCAGAGCAACTGGAGTAACTAAGAGAGGATTCAAATTCAGACCTGCATGCAGACTCTCGGTTGGACCAAGAAACTAGCCAGAGAGAAGAACCCATCAAGAGACTTTGTGAACCGTTCACCTGTCATGCGTGTGTGTGTGTAGTACAGTATATATATATTATTTTATTTATTTATTTATTTTTTTTGGGGGGGGGGGATTTTGTTTTGTTTTGGGCGGCACGGTGGGCGACTGGTTAGCGCATTCGCCTCACTGTTCTGAGGACCGGGGTTCAAATCCGGTCTCACCTTTCTGGAGTTTGCATGTTCTCCCCGTGCCTGTGTGGGTTTTCTCCAGGTACTCCAATTTCCTTCCCCATCCCAAAAACATGCACGGTAGGTTAATTGAAGACTCTAAATTGTCCGTAGGTGTTTGTTTATATGTACCCTGCGATTGGGTGGCAACCAGTTCAGGGTGTACCCCGCCTCCTCCCCACAATTAGCTGGGATAGGCTCCATCATAACCATGACCCTAGTGAGGATAAGCGGTGTAGAAAATAAATGGATGGATGGATGTTTTGTTTTGTTTTGGTGCGTGTTCCCTCACTGTCACAACTAGGATCCATCGACTTCGTGAAGTTGTGAGCAGGTCTGTCTTTTGGTTTTGGTTTTGTCCAAGGAGATCAGTCCAAAGACGCTTTCACACAGCAATAGTTCGATTTATCTGGTCCCAGTCACAATCCCCTAGTCCGTTTTCCTTGGTTGGGATGTGTCACAACAAACCATGCGCCATCACTCTTTTCTCTTATTAGTCACAGTAATGTAAACAGGAAGAGGTTTTGGCCATAAAGTACTGCTGGTCAATCTAAAGTAGCACACCAGAAAATAGCCAAGTGCACTTTAGGGTGGCTAAAGCAAAGACTTGATCAGTAAATCAGCGGTCACTTGTTTTGACTCTGAAGTCTGCATCACCATTATGATATTAAGGGTTTCCAAACCTGACTGTTTTACAAACAGACTATGCCCAAATTAATTCCGAACCATCCAGTTTAATCTGGGAGGTCTCGGGTTGTTATTTGTAGTCTGTAGTCTACTTTACCATTATGATGTTTAGGCTCTCCAATCCTAGTTGGGTCACACCGGACCATTCCAATTTTTATTCTGAACTGTTCAGTTAGTTCTAAGTGACCAGTTTTGTCCACAGACCATTTTCCATTACTGTGTTCACACATCACAGAAGAGAGAGTGTGTGGTTAGTTGTTGTGTGGTTGTATTGGTCTGCACCCACATTCAGATACTGGACTTCGCTGAGTTAATTTAGAACCAATCAGTTAGTTCTAGGTGGTCTCAGGTTTGGCTTGAAGAATTATTTTGTTTTTTTCAGTTCAAATTTGATTATATTGTTCATTAACCAGAATTTCGGTAAAGTCATACCTGATCCCACTAATAGGACCGAGGTGTTAAATGAAATAAAATGCGAACCCACCCCTAAAAACGGTTGCCCGTTTGATTTCACCCACACCTAAGTTACATTTTTGTGTTAAATACTGAATAAATGAACTGCACCAAGTGGGAAAACCAACTGCAGTTGCATTATAATGGAAGCAACCTTACACCTGACAAAATAAATTGCACAAGAAGGAAAACATACTTCAGTTAGATTAAAACAGACCAAAGCGTGAAAGCACCACTAGAAGAGGTAGTACAGTTGGTTTGGTCTGCGGAGTTCAGTTTGTGTATCCACACTTGACCAAATGAATCACCACACTAAGGGGGGAAATAAATTAGAGTACAATTAAAACAGTCTAAAAAGGTACAAAGTTACCTGTAATCCGGTTGGTTTGACCTGTGCCATGTTTGATTATTGTGTTTACACCTGACTGAGCATACCGCACCAGGATGGAAAACAAACTGGAGTTCGTTTAACATGGACCAAAGTGTGAAAGCACCTGAAGGAGTGGTAGTCTGTTTAGTGTGATCCATACCTGAATATGGGTACCATGTCCACACCTGACAGAATGAACTGCACAAGAGGGGAAGTACTGTACAATGGAAGAGAACCCTCAGAAGAAGTAATCTGGTTGGTTTGGTCTACACCAGCCCCACTGCCAAAGCACACTGGTTTTGTTCACAATCCTGACCAAACTAACTGTCCCATGGGGGAAACGAACTGGAGAACGATTATCAGTCTATAAACCCGTGTGGAAGCATGCTCAAACTGTCTGTTTTGGCTGGTTTTGCATTGCTGTGACTCACTGGTGCCTCCTAAGGAACAGAGTGGTATTACAAGACGTGCGAGTAGCCTCTTGCACTTTTTAGCAGTGCTGCACTGGACTCGCTGAATCCATTAAGGTCATGACAGCACTCGTGATGGAGTATGACATGCTTTGGCCTTTGTTGAAATAGCAGCCCTGCTTACCACACACACACACACACACACACACACACAGTGTGCTCACACACTCATGCACACATGCACACGCACACACACACATATGCAGACATAACGCCTATAGCTCCATCTCTCCAGGGGAAGAGCACACCAAGAGACTCTCGTTTTGGTAAGAGGAAAGTGTTTTTATTTTTAATTCTTGTGAAATGTAAAACAAGCACAACTCACTTCCACTAAAAAGACAACGATGATGATAATTTAACCACTATGTATGATTTCATTCTGTTGGATTAAAAGAAACCCTACTCACCAGCCTGTGGTATATTGTAGCTTTATTATAGTGTTTTAAAAAGTGTAAAAGAAATCCCTCACCCAAAATAGGACCCTATTTTTTTTCCCTTCAGAAATTGTGTCATGCCACCGTGTGCCACTGTATGTTGCTAACAAAGCAGCAGCCTGTTGTTTATCCTCACCAGGATCGCGGGTGTGTTGGAGCATATCCCAGCCAATCACAAGGCAAAACGTCCTACCACATTCATTCATGGGCAATGTGGGTTAGGTGTCTTGCCCAGGGACACAGCAAGGACACGCTTTCGGGCAGGATATGAACCAGCAGCCCTTCACTTGCTGGGAGTACTCTTTTCCTCTGCAATCCTGCCCACTTGATATCAACCTGTTTTCTTTGTTGCCTAATCATGGCCACCGTGCCCCAATTCCTCAGTGCAGCCACATGTGACAGATAAGAACCAAATAATACCTTCCTTTTTTCAGGTGACTGATACTACCACAGGTCACAGTCTTGGGGCGAGGTTTGTTACTTACCAAAACTGCAGCATGACAGGAGCACATAATCAGTCCCTCTGACGAATTAAAGTGAGGACTTCTGTAGTCTATCATGATAGATGGTCTATCACCTTGGTAGATGCTGCTATTTTTGTTAGCAACAGAGTTCAAATAGGCCCAGCAGTTAACAATTGAATGTCCTTGTCTATTTACCAAAAGAAAATTACACTTACTTGGATGTGTCCATTTGAGGGAGGCATTTATGTTTTGACAATATGCTATATTGAAATATATAAGCATCATTTCATTATACTGTATATTCATGGGAACGTTATATATCATATAGAATATTGAATTTCATGATAAAAACTTGTTTGTACGAATAAAGGCTAGACTTAGCCCTGATAGATGCCTGGTACTCTCTGTAGTTGAGGAAATAAACGCCCCTTGCCACTACAGTGGGAAATTAAAGAAACAAGGAAAACAGGTAAGAAACAGGTAAGAAACAATATGTATCAAACATTGTTTTCCAATGCAAAAATGAAAAAGTGAGTCATTGTTCAGATGTGTTTTTAAATCTAACAAAAAATATATATATTTTGGGTCCAGATCAAAAATATGAAATTAAAAATGAGCCACAAGACTGACTTTGATTTTAATATTTAATTGGTTGATTTTGAAATGATAAACAGATTTTAAACCCATGATGTGAAGACAATAATTATTATTTAATACAAAATGTATTTTGTATTTTCCTTCTTTGACTTTGATGTGAGTTAAGGGCATTGGGCAGGACATTTACGGCATACACACACATGCACACACGGACAGCTGCTTTAGTCAGGCTGCTGCCCGCTGACAAATTTGCACTCGGCCTTCCCTTCGCCGCCTGCCATCATGAATTTGTCCTCTCCAGTGCTCCGGGCGCCTCTCTTAAACATGTCACCTTCACAAACACGTTAGTCTTTGCTCAGATGTACTGCCTCGCTTGTTTTGACGCACATGCAGCCATAAATAGAAAAAACTATCCTGTCTGCCAAGACATGAAAGATCATCACAGTGACTTGTTGTAATGTAAACATCAAGTTTATTGACATGTATCATCTTCACTCATAATCTAAATAATTCCATTTGCAAGCAGCGATGAACTTACCCTCACACACCCTTTTCCATGGCCAATCCTCAAAATGATCATAAAACTTTGATGTCATTTTTCACCCAAGTTAGATGGCGTAGGCATCTAACTTGGCCCATCTGTCTAAGACTGCATCCCAACCTTTATTGAGCCTTGCAAGGCACATACAGTATTTGACATTAGAAAAATCTTAGGACATACCACCCAACAATAGTGTCCCAAAAATAATATATGCCGTAATAATGGTGGACATGTCTCTTTTTACTCACAAATGTACTTACTCTGTGCCACATGTAATTCTGTTGTATGTATGGCCACAGGTGGCTACACAGGTTAATTGAAACTTCTGCCATTTAGTGCCTGTCAGTATACATCACTGGCATCGATAGATGAACAAAGATAGTAAATAAATAATATAAATATATCTAATATAGGCGGCACGGTGGGCGACTGGTTAGCACATCAGCCTCAAAGTTCTGAGGACCGTGGTTTGAAATCCGGCCTCGCCTGTGTGGAGTTTGCATGTGTGGGTTTCCTCCCACATCCCAAAAACATGCGTCGTAGGTTGATTGAAGACTCGAAATTGCCGTCCGTAGGTGTGAATGTGAGTGCGAATGGTTGTTTGTTTATATTTTTATATGTTTATATTGTTTATATGTGCCCTGCGATTGGCTGGCAACCGGTTCAGGGTGTACCCTGTAAAATGCCTAATAATCATTTATTTTGAATGGTAAAGTTGTAAGTTTGAATATTATATTTTTAGGATACATTTAAGGTTTAAACTATTAATATAAGGCAACATATTTAGGGGGTGGGTATCCATTTCGTACTGGGCCGTCATCGTCCCTAACCTCCACAGGTTCACTGTATTGCCATATTTAAATCTCAAAGTCACAAACGAGGAACGGTGAGTAAGTGGTTAGCACATCTGCCTCACAGCTCAGAATTTGTGTGTTCTTGCCTTGCATGGCGCACACACAGTCACTGAAGGCTCTCCAGTGAATGTGAGTGTGAATGCATGATTCTTTACATGTGCCCTGCGATTGGTTGCCAACCAGTCCAGGATGTCCGTCTATTATCCAAAAGTCAGTTGTGATAGGCTCAATCTCACCCCCGGGTCCGTGACCTGAGAGGTCTCGCGCTAAAATGAATGCATGGATGTTTGGTAACAGCGGTTCGTGCTGCCGCAAAAAAAGGACAAATTCCGACTGCAACGGACAATTAGGACTTAGGAAAAATTGTCGGTACCCCCCTACCCACGTTTTAGGACTTGCACGCTGCCAGAACTAAGACAAGGGCATGCAAAATCCTCTTGGACCCTCCACATCCTGGTCACCACCTCTTTCAGTTCCTTCCCTCAGGTAGGCGCTATTGAACAATGCAAACTACAACTAGCAGACATTCCACCAGCTTCTTCCCTCTCATCATGAAATTGTTAGAGGCTAAGTGACTTTCCGTAGTGTGTTTTTATGTCTGAAAAGTATTTTTTGTCAAAATGCCAATTACCGGAGACAAATTCCTCGTGTGTTTTTGACATACTTGGCAAATAAAGAGGATTCTGATTCTGATTGGAAACTTGTCTTGCAGACAAGGTAAAAGACATTTAGGTCCAACACAAGACGAAGATAGTTGACAGATGAAAACAAAGACACAATGACTGATGCACCAGTTATTCTTTAACTGTTCGTGGCATTGTGCACATTTTGCAATTTTATTGCTATGGGGACAAAGAAGTATCCAGTCCTATTTGTCTTGTATACATAAGGCGACTCTCAATCTGCGGCTGAAGGCAAGAACCTCAAAGCAGTGGTGAAGAGGATTTCCTTCCCAGATCACTTTGGCTTTGGCATTTTTGAAGACCTGCTTTTCGGAGATAGACAGATGGGTCTGTGGTGCACTAATGAGTTCTCCAGCTTCCTTCCGATCTGAGCCATGTGCCTTTTTTTCTGTCACCCATTTTCAGACTGTAAAAAGCATTACTAAAATGGGGATTTTTTTTTTCAATTGTTTACTGTCCACATTAGAATGATTTAGCTTCCTCGGGAAGTACAGAAGTTGCTCTCCCTTCCTGTAGATAGCCTCAGCGTTTGCCTTAGAGCTCAGCTTGCTGTCAATGACTGTTCCAATGATCCACCACTGCTCCATGCTGTGATTTGTTTTCATGGAGTACAATGACAATAAGTCATCAACAAATTCTAGAATGTGCCCATTTTAGTAAATGCTTCCACCAGTGGTGGTCCTATCTTGAATGGCACCTTGTGCAAGACCCCCTTTTAAGAGACACTCTATCTACCTTAATGTCCTCAGTGGATGTGCCATATTGCCACAGTGAGGTGCTAGGACACATCCTATAGTACGCATGTGCCTGTGTCAGTACACATTTTACAGTATGTTTGCTTTCTTTCTGTGTGTCAACACTGTTCTTTGATGGCTGTTGTCTCTGTGAGACTGGTGAGAGAACACCTTCTTAATAAATATGCCATGCTTGGCTAAATATATACTTTTTCTCCATCGTCTATTCATACAAATGCAACGTCAAGCTACAACAATTTAGCACCCCTATTTGGCACACACCACCCCCACCCTGAGCACCATGTTCTTGGGACAATGTTGACCTCATGTAGCTTTTTATTGACTTGAGCTTTGAAAGGTTCCTCTCTGCAACAAGAATGAGAGCAATTTTGAGACCAGTCAAGAGGGTGACTCCACAAGGGGGCGCAAACTTCCCATATCAACGCCAATGATTGACATTGTAATGTATTGTGGAATCGCCTTTTGTTTCTGTAGGTGTTTCCCAATGTCCCTCCTTGCTTGCTATACTGTGAGTGTGCAGAAGATGAGGAGTGGCATAATAAACAACACTTCAATCTACTGCAGTATACTCAATTGGCTATCTCGGCCAACCAACCGAACCATGCTGGCCTTTGCTGCCACACATATTGCACATGCCAGACGCTGCCACTGGCTTTAACAGTCATCCGTGTAGAGAATGTACAACAAACAAGTGGAACAAGAGATAAATTAGTTTTGGAATGCAGTATTTTTTTTCCCTTGAAGGGGACATACTGTATTTTGCCAAACCAACATTTTTTCTAGTATTTTGGGATGTAATATTGTCTCTATGGTGCCTCAGTAAACATGAAATATGAATTAAAGTCCCGGTAGCCCGGTTTCCTCCCACATTCCAAAAACATACTTCGTAGGTTGATTGAAGACTCTAACTTGCCCGTAGGTGTGAATGTGAGTGCAAATGGTTGTTTGTCTGTATGTGCACTGTGATTGGCTGGCGACCAGTTCATATTTTTTTTATGCATATAAAGGCAGTGTTCCCCAAACCTTTTAGCGCTACTGAGAATTTTCATGTGAAGACCTATGATTTACACACACCGGCCGTATGCCGGTCAAGTGTTACGACGGTGCCGTAAAGCAGGGATGTCAAACTAATTTTTTTCGCAGGCCACATTATAGTTACGGTTTCCCTCAGAGGGTTGTTATGACTGTGAAACCAAAAAAAAAAAAAAAAACAATTTTCCAACTCATTTTGCATGGTAGCGTTTTAACTTGTATTTATAGACGCAACGACCAACTGTGTTAACTGACAATGGTTTTCTCAAGTGTTCCTGAGACCACGTGGCAATATCCTTTGCACAATGATGCTTGTTTTTAAGTGAGAGATCAAAGGTCAAGGGGATTCAATTTTTGGACTTGCTGCTTATGTGCAGAGATTTCTCCAGATTCTCTGAATCTTTTGATGATAATATGGAACGGTCCATAATAACAGATGATGAAATCCCTAAATTCCTCACAATTGTATGTTAAGCTTTGTTCTTAAACTGTTGGACTATTTGTTCACCTTGTCCCGTCCGTCCTTGTTTGTGAACAACTGAGCCTTTCGGGCATGCATCCTTTCATACCCAATCATGACACTCATCTGTTTCCAATTAACCTGTTCACCTGTGGAATGTTGCAATCAAGTGGTTTTTTTTCTTAGCCTTCCTCAACTTTCCGAGTCTTGTTGCCCCTGTCCCAGGTTTCCTGGAATGTGTTGCTGGCATCAAATTCAACATGAGTAAATATTTGCAAAAAAGAATAAACATCACTCACACACTATTCACAATTATAGAAAACATCACTGCTATACAACACAATACAACAGCATGCAACTGTGTCAATTACATCATCTGGAGTATTTCATAATCAATATTTATCTAATAAAAACATGTTTAAAACTTAAATAAAGTACATTATACTCACTGGCTTTCTGAGGAAAATTTTAAATCTGATCGCTTAAAGAAACCTTCTCATTGCTCGTGTAGTTTGTTACATCGGCCAGCATGACTGACTCTGAAGACCACGCAGCCAAGAGAAATACAACTTTATGAAGAGAATAGACTGTTGGTAATAAATTAATAAAATATCCATCCATCCATCCATCCATCCATTTTCTGAGCCGCTTCTCCTCACTAGGGTCGCGGGCGTGCTGGAGCCTATCCCAGCTATCATCGGGCAGGAGGCGGGGTACACCCTGAACTGGTTGCCAGCCAATCGCAGGGCACATAGAAACAAACAACCATTCTCACTCACGGTCATGCCTACGGGCAATTTAGAGTCTCCGATTCATGCATGTTTTTGGGATGTGGGAGGAAACCGGAGTGCCCGGAGAAAACCCACGCAGGCACGAGGAGAACATGCAAACTCCACACAGGCGGGGCCGGAGATTGAACCCGGGTCCTCAGGACTGTGAGGCTGACACTCTAACCAGTTGTTCACCGTGCCGCTAATAAAATATCACCGAACTGAATACAAATGTAGGTTATAGGTCAGGGTCACTGATGGTGTAGTGGTGCACTCGCCTGACTTTGGTGCGGGCAGCGTGGGTTCAGTTCCCACTCAGTGATGGTGTGAATGTGAGTGCGAATGGTTGTCCATGTCTATATGTGCCCTGCGACTGACTGGTGACCAGCTCACGGTGTAGTCCGCCTTTCGCCCGAAGTCAGCTGGGATAGGCTCCAGCGCCCTGCGATCCTAACCAGGATAAGCAGTGTTGAAAATGGATGGATGGATGGATGGATAGGTTATAGTTTACTGCGATTGGCTGGCGACCGGTTAAAGGTGTACCCCGCCTCTCGCCTGAAAATAGCTGGAATAGGCTCCATCACCCTAGTGAGGATAGGCGGTATGGAAAATGGATGGGTTGTTGGTCAGTGCTACTGATAGTGCCTCAGCCAACAAAGAATGCCTTGCTGGCCCACTGGCAGTGACTCTGTGGCTGGATATCAGTCTATGACTTGTGGCTGTAATGTCAGTCCTCCGACTGAAGGGGGCGACAGCGGACGCCCAGAGCGCCTGACCACGCAGGAAGTGAAGGCGCGGAAGGCGAGAAACATTTTCCACCCGGCCGGCGCCGTCTCTTTGTCCGTCCACCTCCGCGCTGAAAGCAACATCTGCAGCGACAACCATGGCCAATGTCGCCGACACGAAGCTCTACGACATCCTCGGCGTGTCGCCGTCTGCCTCCGAGAACGAACTGAAAAAGGTAAAGCACGCAGGCCTTGCTATAAAGCCGACGTACGGCACCAGACGCCCTGGTTGCCTTTTTACGAGCCGGGGCGCATGTTAAATAAACAAATAAATAAATAAATAAATAAGGTAATCAGGAAGACCATCGATAGCATGGCGAGCTAATGTTAGCTCGTCATGCTAACTGTCTTGGATGCTCGTGTGTGTGACGAGGCGGATGGAAACGCCATAAGCGCGTCAAAGGCGGCCGGTACGCCTTCCAAACGTTTTGAAATACTACAGATAAACGATTATTTGACTTTATTTGAGGAATGTGTGATCTTTAGCAGTTGACCTCTCCCGCAGTATCCGTACAGGTGGTAGTGAAGCCAAGTCTGTCAAGAGCCTCGACATGGCTCTCGTGATTATAAATCATATTCTAGATAAACACATTCTGTGGTGGGAATGGAACAAATAAGTGAATCGAGCGACCTGCCGTGTCGGCTTTTTTTGTCGATTCGGTCGTTAATTTCAAGTCTCGTGAATAGTCCAAAATGTCCACCTTTTATGTCGTGTCACGGCTTTTTTTTTTTGTCGATTCGGTCGTTAATTTCAAGTCTCGTGAATAGTCCAAAATGTCCTCCTTTTATGTCGTAAGCGTACGGTGGTTGCTGTAGTAATTGGCAGCAACATTATTTTAATTATCTGGAATGAGTTTACATCAGAATCGGAATCATCTTTATTTACCAAGTATGTCCAAAAAATAAGGAATTTGTCTCCGGTAGTTGGAGCCGCTCTAGTACGACAACAGTCAATTGACAGCGAACACTTTTGAGTCGTACCTGTCGCTCGCTCACGAGGCTAACAGTCTTTCTATTACCCATGACCAATTTCGTAATTTTATACGAAAAGCCAAGCGTGGGTAAACTAACTAGATAGATAAACTACCCCCTTTGACCTCGTCTTATGTAAACCAGCCATTCTAATCTTTAACTTACTTCACGTGTTATTGCGTCATCAGCAGAGACCATGACGTCAGTGTTGACGACGCACACGTGCTGGTGGAGTCATAGTGGTTGGTGTTGTTATCTCCTCAGGCATACAGGAAGCTGGCCAAAGAGTACCACCCGGATAAGAACCCCAACGCTGGCGACAAGGTAAAAAAAAACAGGAAACGGCAGACTTTAATGCAGGGGTTCTCAAAATGTTTGGGGTCCAGAGTACCCTTACAGGGGAGGAATGTTTTCAGATACCCCTAATAATATTAACGG
The DNA here is from genome assembly GCF_024500275.1 of Phycodurus eques. NCBI lineage: Eukaryota > Metazoa > Chordata > Actinopteri > Syngnathiformes > Syngnathidae > Phycodurus > Phycodurus eques. Next base: position 24,310,889 of record NC_084526.1, read on the forward strand.
CAATTAAATGTAGCTACCCTGTATACCCTAAATACCATATGACAGTGATTCTCCAAGTGTGGTACGCAAAGGAATCACTGAATCAAATACAACATTTAGAACATGAAATGCAATCAAATATTACAATGAAAATTATAGCTATGCAACAGCGTATTTAAACTTTTTTTTTTTTTTTTAAATCCAGTTATTTATTTTTTAGTTTTCATTCATTGTATTTATTATTTGTCTTTAATTTGTCAAGTACAGTACATTTGTCTGGGTACAGTTGAGTTGTATTTAACTCAAGTACAGTGCTAAATGTACTTTTTCGGACTAAAATTGCAGCATCTGTATATTTATGACTTTTAACGTCGGCCATTATGATGGTACTTGGAGAGCTAAATATTTTTTGAGGTGGTGAGTGGTGTAAAAGGTTCGAGAAAGTTGCCCATTTTCTAGAGAAACGAATGGAACGGAATGATTGAATTTAGACTGGGAAATTTATTTGATGTAGATGTAGCATGGTCACGAACAAACTCGTAAGCCAAGCTATAATTCTCAAAAATAAGCCTTTTGTTGTTCTATAAAGTAGGACTTTATCCCTGTAATTATGTCATCATAACAAAGCATTCCATGAAAGATCATAGGGAGGAGTAATGGATTGTTTTATTGGCGTGCAGGGTCCCCATACAGTGGTAGCTTTGTACCATATCGCGTTGCCGTGGAAACGCATTGGGTAAGTTACTTTCCTAGAAAGAAGAGATCAGTGCCAAGAACTAAGTGACATTTTGTGGGCATATTTTCTGCAATTGTGATATTAAATTTAACTCTGTTCACTTTTGTACATGCAATTGGCTTGTAAATTTTCATACATGTTTTCAGAGGCTTTTTTTAGCAATACATTTCCTTGTTCTTCTATAAAAGTGGATCGTGTCTGCGACAACAGAAAAATGCGGCTCCTGGGTGATAAAAGTTGTGAACCACTGGTTTAAACCCTAAATATACACCAAACTATAATCCCAAAGCAGTTTAATATAATTTCAAACTAATTTTACCACATTACACTTAAAAATAAATACACCTGCCTTGTCGATAACTACAGTTTTGTCTTAGAAGGAGCAGGGCATTTGGGCGGCATTTTAGGGTGTTGTACAAAGACCACAAAAATAAGGGGATATGTGCATTTTTCGGCGAATCGTTTTGCTTCTGTTCTACAGAAAAATTATGAATTTGCAAATGGAAGTTTGTCTGTTTATTGTGTGTAAAATATGTGATGTGTGTTCAGTTGTACTCTAGTGGAGGTAAATTTGTGTACTTGCTGTCCTGCTCAGCATTTTTGGCACCCATGAAGTTCAAGTGCTAAATGTGGAATATCTCCTGAAGAAAATTAATCGAGTGAAGCAAAATTTTTCTATAGAGAACTTCATCCATTTTCTGAGCCGCTTCTCCTCACAAGGGTCGCGGGCGTGCTGGACCCTATCCCAGCTATCATCGGGCAGGAGGCGGGGTACACCGTGAACTGGTTGCCAGCCAATCGCAGGGCACAAACAAACAACCAACAAACCATTCGCACTCACAGTCACACCTACAGGCAATTTAGAGTCTTCAATTAATGCATGTTTTTGGGATGTGGGAGGAAACCGGAGTGCCCGGAGAAAACCCGCGCAGGCATGGGGAGAACATGCAAACTCCACACAGGCGGGTCGGGGGGGAACTTGTTTAATACAAAAGAGCAAATGAGAAAAAAATTATAACCCGATGAAACAAAAGTAGAGTTTTTGGGCAATGCAAACAAACAGTATGTTTACAGAGAGTGCAATGCAGCCTTTAAGGAAAAGAACACCCAACAGTCAAGCATGGTAGAGGATCCATAATGCTGTGGTACTGCTTTTCTTTATTTGCTACTGGAGGCCTTGACTGTATCACACTATCATGAAATCCAAAAATTATCAAGAGATTTTAGAGGGAAATGTCTTACCCAGTGTAAGTAAACTTGGTTTGAGGCGAAGGGTCTTTGTGTTTCTTTCAGCAACACAAAGACCCAAAGCAAACATCCAAAAGAACACAGGGATGGTTAAAAAATAAAAATGTACTTTTTTTAAAATGACCAGCAACGAGTCCTGATCTCAGTCCAATTGAAAAAAAATCTTTGTGGGGAGCTGAAATCTGCCATTGGGGGGGAAAGGAACCCTGCAAATTATCAATAGCTTGAACAAATTACAAAAGAAGAGTGGGAGACAACAGCACCTGAGAAGTGCAAAAGGTTTATAGATGGATACAAGAAATCTTTGGGGGCTGTCAACACTGCAAAAGGGTGTGCAACAAAATATTGAGGGGTGCCAATATTGTTGCCCCCCCCCCCACCTTTTTTTTGCTTTGTTTTTTGTTTTTGAAATTGTCAAAGATGAAAAAACTATTTTCTTTGATCAATTACATGGGACCTCCAATTAAAAGGTCCTGATGACATAAGTTTGGTACATTTTCATTTATGTCTGAAGATATTATACAGGTTATGTACAAAATGAAGGGGTGCCAATAATGGTGAGCAGGATTACATGTGTAGTGGTTGGAGAGGGGCCTTGTGGTTATAAATTTGTGATGTAACATCATTGACGATTCTCTCCAAAAGGCTAATCTCATTCTCTAATCCCATACCCAGAAAAACAATGTAGTGTACACTGTCCAGTGCAATTAGGAATGCACTGATGTAAATATTGGGGAAACCAAGCAGCCACACAGCAGGCACATGTCACAACACGTGCATACATCCATCCATCCATTTTCTTAACCATGTATCCTCACTAGGGTCGCGGGCTGCTGGAGCCTATCCCAGCTATCTTTGGGCGGGAGGCGGGGTACACCCTGAACCGGTCGCCAGCCAATCTCAGGGCACATAGAAACAAACAACCACTCACACCTACGGGCAATTTAGAGTCTTCAATCAACCTAGTTTTTGGGATGTGGGAGGAAACCGGAGTGCCCGGAGTAAACCCACACAGGCACAGGGAGAACATGCAAACTCCACACAGGCAGGGCCGGCATTCGAACCCCGGTCCCCAGAACTGTGAGGCAGATGTGCTAACCATTCTTTCACCGTGCCGGAAAACGCATAGTGGGGCAAAAAAAATTATTTACCGGAAAACACATAGTGGGGCAAACAAAAAAATTTTGTCAGCCACCAATTGTGCAAGTTCTCCCACTTAAAAAGATATGAGGCCTGTCATTTTCATCATAGTATACCTCCTATAGAGACAAAATGAGAAAAATAATCCAGAAAATCACTCTTGATTTTTAAAGAATTTATTACCAAATTACGGTGGAAAGTAAGTATTTGGTCAATAACAAAAGTTCATCTCAATACTTTGTTATATACCTTTTGTTGGCAATGACAGAGGTCAGTCATTTTCTGTAAGTCTTCCAAGGTTTTCGCACACTGTTGCTGGTATTTTGGCCCATTCCTCCACCCAGATCTCCTCTAGAGCAGTGATGTTTTGGGGCTGTCGCTGGGCAACATGGACTTTGAACTCCCTCCAAAGATCTTTGATGGGCTTGAGATCTGGAGACTGGCTAGGCAATTCCAGGACCTTGAAATGCTTCTTACGAAGCCAGTCCTTCGTTGCCCGGGCGGTGTGTTTTGTATCATTGTCTTGCTGAAAGATCCAGGCACGTTTCATCTTCAATGGAAGGTTTTCACTCAAAATATCACAATACATGGCCTCATTCATTCTTTTCTTTACACGATAGTCGTCCTAGTCCCTTTGCAGAAAAACAGCCCCAAAGCATGATGTTTCCACCCCCATGCTTCATAGTATGTATGGTGTTCTTTGGATGCAACTCAGCATTCTTTCTCCTCCAAACACGACAAGTTGAGTTTTTACCAAAGTTCTATTTTGGTTTCATCTGACCATATGACATTCTCCCAATCCTCTTCTGGATCATCCAAATGCTCTCTCTTTTTGCTCACCGTTCTTGTGATAATTTTGACCCCACGTGGTGAGATCTTGCGTGGAGCCACAGATCGAGGGACATTGTATCTCTTACATGTCTTCCGTTTTGTAATAATTGCTCCCAGAGTTTATTTCTTCACACCAAGGTGCTTACCTATTGTAGATTCAGTCTTCTGTGCCTGGTGCAGGTCTACATTTTTGTTTCTAGTGTCCTTTGACAGCTCTTTGGTCTTGACCATCGTGGAGTTTGGAGTGTGACTGTTTTTTTTGGTTGTGGGCAGGTGTCTTTTATACTGATGAGTTCAAACAGGTGCCATTAATACAGGTAACTAGTGAAGGACAGAGGAGCCTCTTAAGAAGTTGCAGGTCTCTGAGAGCCAGAAATCTTGTTTGTAGGTGACCAAATATTTATATATTTCCCCATAATTTGCTAATAAATTATTTAAAAATCAATGTGATTTTCTGGATTTTTTTTTTTTTTTTTCCTCTCATTTTGTCTCATATGAGGTATACCTATGTTGAAAATTATAGGCCTCTTTCATCTTTTTAAGTGTGAGAACTTGCACATATGGTGGCTGACTAAATACTTTTTTGCACCACTGTAAGGGCCAACTCTTCAGGTCAAGACTCAGCTGTAGCTGTGTACCTGCACCTGAAAGAGAAATTGCGCTCTTTGAAAGGACAAATATGACTCACTAATCACTAGGGTTGGGCATCGTGTGAATTTGAGCAATTCCGGTTCCTTATTTTGATTCTGGTTCCAAACGATTCTCGATTCCGATTCTTTTAGGGGACTGGGGTCAAAAAAAGTTTGCATGGTTTAAATAAATTGTCTAAATTATGAAAATAAATTTTCTTAGCAGACCGCAGCATAGACTAAAATGAACATTTGACTCTTGTTTTTTATAACCAGTATCAACATCAAACCTATGAACTAAAAGGCAATTTGTGTGGAGCTAACCCAATTGTCTTAATATTTATTAATTGTTTCAGCTAAAAGTTAAATATAGCATTGGTAAAATTTTTATTTTGGGACTGTTTTATCACGTCAAATGGTTTATATGTGCAAATTTTAACTTGACTTCCTGTTTTAAGCTTGTTTTGAAGGGTACGCTACGGAACTCAGCATTTTGACACGAAAAGTAACTTCACATGGCACCAGTGATTTATTTGTTTAGATTTTATTTTATTTTTTTAATGGATGGAACCAAATGCTAATAAAACTCTGCTTCCTTCCCGATTTTCACCGATGAGACAAGGTTTGTGATACTGACTAATATTTAAGTTTGTTTGTTGATGTGAAACATTTAAGTGTGAGAAACATGCAAAAAATAATAAATCGGGAAGGGGGCAAACACCACTGTATGTTTTGTGTATATTTGCTGTATGCGCTGTTCACTGTTGGTGAATTTAGATTGCAAAGGATTCCCTTCTGTGATTTGTATTTTTTTTTTTAAATTATAGTATTGTACTAGAGAAATATCAATGAGGTCATCAGCGATTAGTTGACTTGACTTTCATCACATTAGTGCAACTATCGAATATTTTAGTATTTGAGTATCCTACCAAATTTTTTATCTAATATTTGGATATTCGTAAAAAATATTTTTTTGCTTAAAGAGCAATTACAAATACACAAGAACAATTAAGCAATTTCACTAAAAAAAGAACACCATTTTTTACTTTTTGGAGATAATCAACTGTTTTATTTCTTAAATTCACATTGAGAAGCAAAACTGTATTTTCTTGTCTAGAAATATTGTCAGTGCGGCAGTTTCAAGCAAATACAAATAAATAAAACAAATTTAAGTTTAAACTTAGCATTTTTCTAATTAGCATTTATTGTAAATATATAAATGTTATTCATTTTAAAAAAAAAAAGGGAATAAGGAGCCTGTTGTTCAACTCCACTAGCATTTTCAGATGTGACAGCATGATACAGTAGGTTTGTGGCTGTGCGTTTAAGAGCTTAGACTAGACTAAACTAAAATGACAATGAAGGCACGTTTATAGGAAACACTAATTTAATAATTTTTTTGACAAACTTTGCCACTCATTTTATTCACCTACAGTACTGGACTCAAAATGTAACCACTTGCATATATGATGCTTAGACACTGGCCATGTAGCTCACAGTGCTTAAATGACTGAGCAAAACTGTACCTTGACAAGCAAGGCCCCTGAATGAAGTCACGTTATAGTCGCACACATACTCTACTTATCACCATGGTAATAAAAAGGTCACAAATTCGACGATAATTAATAGAAACCTTAGCCCGCCGCAGGGCTAACGTTATACTAGTAAGTTGCATTACCGTTAAACTCACCGATTTGCACGATGTTCATCTTGTCTTTTCCACCCCGTTGTGTCTTGCTTGAGTGATGTCACCAGTGTTTGCCTTTCTGCTCAGTCTGAAATGATCCCACACTTTTCTCGCATTTGTCTTCTCTGATGTCGCCGCCATCTTCTCCTTCTTTTGTTGTTTCACTGCGGCTTGCAAACTACCGTGTAATTTTGCGCTCTTTGAATGAAAACGTGTACACTCCACTTCCACCACCTTCGCTTGCATTGACGTAACCACGTTGCGCTAATGGGTCTGCTTTAAAATTTAACTCTTTTCTGCCATTAACAGGCAGGTACTCCATGTACCAATTGTATCAAACTGGGAAGTCTGGCAGTGAATGAGTTAAATAAGCGGCTTCCCGAAGGAAGAGAAAATAATCATGGAGCATTTTTTTGTACTCGAAATACTCAAACATTCGAGTACTTGTTGCAGCCCTAGTGTCAAACATAGGTATGTGCTTTTTAAAAACGATACGACATACTTTTTTTTTTAAATTACTTTGCTGCTTCCCAAGCTACGGCTTGCGGACCCCACGGTGTCACCAACCCCAGTTCGTGAACCCCTGGTTTTGATGTGGTTTTGTTGGTATGTCGAGTTCCTCCTTAACCCTCTCTTGATTCTGCTTCAGTTCAAGGAAATCAGCTTCGCCTATGAGGTGCTGACCAACCCCGAAAAGAAGGAGCTTTATGACCGCTATGGCGAACAGGGCCTGCGGGAGGGCGGTGGTGGCGGTCCCGGCATGGACGACATCTTCTCACACATCTTCGGCGGCGGACTCTTCGGCTTCATGGGCAGCCAGGCCGGACGCTCGCGCAATGGCGGCCGGCGGAGAGGCGAGGACATGGTGCATCCGCTCAAGTACGACCCCAAAAGCCCGGGAAAATGGTGGCCTTAATTATCAATCTAAATATGTAGCCTAACAGAGATCGTAATGAGCGCAACCATGTTGGATTTTGGCAAGGTAGAACTACTTTCACGCATCGCCCTGATTGGATTTGCCGTGAGTACGGAAAGCATTCAGACCCTTAAATTTTTCACTCTGTTATATTGCAGCTATTTGCTAAAATCATTTCAGTTCATTTTTTTCCTCAATGTACACACAGCAACCCATATTGATAGAAAAAGCAGAATTGTTGAAATTTTTGCAGATTAAAAGGGAAATACTGAAATATCAGACAGCCATAAGTATTCAGACTCTGCTGTGACATTCATATATTTAACTCGGGTGCTGTCCATTTCTTCTGATCATCCTTGAGATTGGTCTACATCTTCATTGGAGTCCAGCTGTGTTTGATTATACTGATTGGACTTGATTGGGAAAGCCACACATTATACTGATTGGACTTGATTGGGAAAGCCACACACCTGTCTATATAAGACCTTACAGCTCACAGTGCACGTCAGAGCAAATGAGAATCATGAGGTCAAAGGAACTGCCTGAAGAGCTCAGAGACAGAATTGTGGCAAGGCACAGCTCTGGCCAAGGTTAAAATATTTTTTTTTTGTTGCTGCATTTAAGGTTCTTAAGACCACAGTGGCCGCCATAATCCTAAAAGACGTTTTGGACGACCAGAACCCTTCCTAGAGCTGGCCGTCCGGCCAAACTGAGAAGAGCTTCAGTTAGAGAAGAGCTTCAGTTAACAAATATTTTAGTACTCGAGTATCCTACTGAAAATTCTATCAAACAATCGATTCTTTGGATGAACTTTATTTTTGCTTGGTTAAAGAGCAGTTTTGAATGCAAAAGAGAAAATAAGTTTTTTTTTTGATGCACAAAGATGTGAATTTCGACCCACAAAGTGCGAAGTGAGAACGCCTTGCACACATACGTAGGTAAGCAATGTGCGGCTTGGACGCACATCAAATGAGATCCCAGAGAGCCACAGTAGGAAGATGAAAGAGCCACATGCAGCTCTGGAGCCGTAGGTTGCAGACTGCTAACATAACCAATGCGTTGCCTAATTTACGAGGAACTGGGATGTCACAATAGGACTAATTTAAATAATCCCGGACATACAGAGGCTCAGAGTTTGCAGTTTTAGGGGTGCAAAGTGAGCAGTGGCTCATTTTGCATGAGACAGGAAAGCCCCCCCTGAAATAATCTGACTTGGAACTAGTTTAATGTGTGGGAAAATTGGCATGTCTCATTTTAACCCAAAAAAAATGTTTTTCCTTACAGAGTATCACTGGAGGACCTTTACAATGGCAAGACCACCAAACTACAACTTAGCAAGAATGTACTGTGTAGTACTTGTAACGGGTACGTTTTATTGGCCTAATTTGTCTTCCGATGTATGTTTAGAGCAGTCAGTTTAATGTGTTGTGGTGGTACGTTGCAGGCAGGGGGGCAAGACAGGAGCTGTACAGAAGTGCTCCACCTGCCGAGGGCGTGGCATGCGCATCATGATCAGACAGCTGGCACCGGGCATGGTGCAACAGATGCAGTCCGTCTGCACCGACTGCAACGGAGAAGGTAACGAACCATTTTTTGTGTGTGTGTGTGTTTATTTTGAGCATGAAGAAAAAACTTTTTAATTTAAATATCCCATACTGAAATGTGTACTGCCTGTCTGAAAAGGAAAACCTCCTCTTTACCATAACCCAAGATAAATTATTCATGAAGAAGTGAAAACTGAAATACATACATACACAATTACGATATGCAAATTCTCCACATTTACGTACTATACCTATACACACAAAGTCCCCTCCAAAAGTATAGGAATGGCAAGGTCAATTCCTTTGTTTTTGTTGTATACAGTAGATATTTAGGTTTCAGATCAAAAGATTAATATGAGCCAAAATGCCACCAAATATTAAATGTTATTCACTTTAAGGTAATTGAATGTCTGTTCCAATACGTTTGCTCACTTGAAAAGTGGGTGGTTTCAAACAAAGGGTCCTCTATCCTGTGTTGTTTAACACATCTAGATGTAAATACCATGAAATAAAAGCTGTAATTCTGAACTTCGGTCTCATTCATCTTTTGATCTGAAACCCAAATGTCTTCAGTGTACAACAAAAACAAAGGATCTGACCTTGCCGTTCCAATACCTTTGGAGGAGACTGTGGTAAAAAGTTAAATATTACATCATAGCACAAAGGCATGTGATCGGATTTTCTCTCAAGCTGGAGAACTGAGAAAATGTAATCGACTGAATGCAAAGGAATAAGGGAAACACTTCAGAAACCTTTTGAATAAATAAATATATAAATAAATGTTAGAAGCCTGCAGAGGACTTTTGATGTGATTTATTGTTCTCAAATCTGTAGTGAAACTGTAAGGTTTCAGGCTCCTGTCCTTTTTGCATTTTCCAGCTGATATATCACATGTATTGTCATCTCAATAAAATAGAACAAATATATACAAATTTCTAGAAATGTACCTGTTTTTAATAAAACTCCATACCCCAAAGACTGTCTGCAATCAGGTTGGGAATCAGTTCTCAACTGCCTCATCTGGATAAAGGGTTAGGTTTTAAAGGTATCAAAAATGAAATTTATGTTAAGATGTAAAATAAGAAATTAACTTGCAAGCTAGAAATAGCATTTTTTTTCAACATCAGCCTCATTTGTGTAAGGTACCCAAAACTAATAAGTACGATGGAAAAAAACAAACCACATGGGCCTATGACTGTTTGTCGTGGGCCCTCAAATGACTAGCGAGATTACATGGGGCCCTGCTTCGAGCCAGCGCCGCTGCCGCCGCTCGGCATTGACTGCCCAATTGGGATTAGCGGCTCATGCATTGATGAAGAAGGCAGCTAGCTAGCTGCGAGAACTCACGTAAATTGTAGGACACATTGACCATAGACACTTCTATCCTACGTCACGGTAATAAATATATGCATGCTTCAGTTGGGCGCCAAGCAGCATCGGGTCTTGTCTTCCCTGTTGTGCCGCTCCCCGCAGCTGGGGAAGCCTGTGAGCCCGACTGTGTAGCCACCAGTGGCTGGACAGAAGATTGACGCATTTTACGAAAAGGGGTTGCGGGGACTTTAAATCATGAACACTGTTCACACACGGCAGAATGAGCAGGCTGACTTCCTTATGAGGAAGTGCTTTTGAGTTTTGACACAGGCGATTCTGCGCTTTTAGGTGAGGTGATCAGCGAGAAAGACCGCTGTAAAAAGTGTGAGGGCAAGAAGGTGGTGAAAGAAGTGAAGATCCTGGAGGTGCACGTCGACAAGGGCATGAAGCACAGCCAGAAGATCACTTTCGGCGGGGAGGCGGATCAGGCGCCCAGCGTGGAGCCGGGCGACATCGTCCTGGTGCTGCAGGAGAAAGAGCACGAGGTAGGCGGACATCTTTAGTATTGTTTGTCCTTTGTTTACAGCAGCACACCTGTTTTTTTGTTTTACATGTGCTTATGTATTGTAAGGTGCATCAGTAGGTGGTGGGTGTTATGGCAAAGTCCGGGGACCCCTAAGGGGAGATGTTTTTCAAAGAACCCCCATCATAATCGTAACTACCGTACATTGTGGGAGTCAAATTACAGTTTTTTTTTAACATAAATTATTCTGTATTTTGCGTATTATGACTGTTGATAGTTTGTATGTAACTACTGTCGCCCCCGCGTTAGAATTCTTCATTAACAACAGCCGTCGCTTTGATATGACATAGGCTACGTCATGAAAGTGACGTCCCCATCCCTCCGCTGGTGACTATACACCAATGTAAAAAAACAGCTGTTGAAACTTACTGGGTAAATAAAATGGGTGGAGAGAAATTGTCAATCGTTCAATATCCACACTACATATACATTCTCTAACCACTTTGGGGTTAACAATGTCTTGCACACACATTAAAATAAATGAGATAAGGATCAACAAAAGCAATAAAAACAGATAGATAAGGACGAGGAGTGCTGGGTCGCACGCACTGCATTGCCTATACAGCTATTCGGGTACAAAGGGTTCAGCGAAAAGAGGAACGTTCGTTTGCAGCTATTATTTTCATTTACACAGTAAACGCTAAATCTTGTCAGTTTTTTTACCAAAAACAAGTGGCCGTGCTCCACTCATATCTTGGTAAAATGCGTCATTTCCATACCATCATGCGCTACAAGTGGGCCAGCGCGGGAATGTCGCTGGCCAACACAAAATATAAAAAAATCAAATACTGAAAAATACAGCAATATGTTAGAGCCTTAAGCATTGTGTGACTCCTCTAGTAGTGGTTGGGGTGAAAATTACTTACTAAAAAAAATAATAAAAAAAGCTAGATATTGCAGGTTTAAATAATGCTGTTCTGTTTAAGTTATATAAGTTATAGTGAAAATGATTGACGGTGTTTCATGATCATGTGTTTCCTATTAGGAGAGTGGTACATTTTATTTACTGTCCCTTGAAGAGAATTGGGCCTCTCGAGCACATGGAGTTGCTTTCCAGCAGTTCAGACTGAATAGAGGATCGAGCAACACTGTTTCTTACCGTAGTGCTTTTATTTTGGAAAACTTATTTTGAAGAAATCCCTCTAGAATAGAAAATGTTTCTGTTCGATGGCGCGCCACGCAGCGTCAACCGCCATCTGCACTTGCTGCGACATGGCAGTCTGTGGTGCCACCTCCTCAGCACATACACAATGAATGGGAAAGTCGGCGCCGGGTTGCGTGTTGCCAAGTGCACTGTGAAAAGGCCTTAAGCCTTTTTGCATGTTGCCACGCCTTTAGGTTTGTCCCACCATGGGTTTCGACAGGAGTACTACATGCTTTGGGGACCATGTTGCATTGAGGGATGTAGTGGCCATTTTGGGCTAGTGGTAGCTGTAGTGAACATAAACAAGGCTGTGTAGTCGCTCAGTGAAAGAGAGCATGTGTTAAATGCAGGAAAGAGAAGAGGCGTTATAGGACATTTGACCATGAAACCTTGCTAACACTTTCACCATTGAGCTCTCGTACTGAGGCTGAACGTAGGACCCAGGCAGACTTTCGCCTCTCTTGTTGCGGTTAATACTTGCTGACTAGGACCAGTGCTAGCTAGTTGCTCCTCCTTCCGTTTAGGGCTTCCGACTTGGCTGCATTCGTAGAGGATCAGGTTTTTATTTTTGATTTTATTTTTTTAACTTTGTTTGTGTGTACCAATGTTTGTCTTTAGGTTTTCAGAAAAGTGCGGTACAATTTTATTATTATTACACGTACACCATTCTCATGTTTAGTGATTATTTCCTTATTTTTTTAACAGTAAGTTGAGTAAACTTCCTAAAAGTACGATCAGTTTTCTCTTTCTCATGGAAATGGGTGGATCTCATACTGCGGGCTAATTTAGAGAAAGAAAAACAGATACCTGCCATATGATGCATGGAGCCAATTATGTTTACGCTCTGTGAGGAAGAAGCACAATTTAACCTTCTGTAGTCATGCCAAGACTGTTAGGAACTAAAAATAGTGTGTGAACCAGGAAAAAAAAGTTTACAAACTGTGTTGTTCATAAACCAACGTTCCACTGTATGTCTTTTTTTTTTTGTACTTCTGTAATTTCTCGTGTATAATGCGCATTGCCCCCCCAAACAATTGTCAAAAGTCAATGGTGCGCATTACACACTTATACACAATTTACTAAATAAAACTAGAGCTGTGAATTTCAAAATAAGAGCAAGTAATTTAAAAAAGGGTTACGTGTTCAAACCAAGTCGAAGTGCTTCACTTCAGAATAATTCTTTGGGAAAAAAACTAACAACATACAGATAGTACGTTGTTTTGATCATATGGGTAGAAGCAAAAATCATGCATGCAATCATGTAAAAAATGCATTATACATAAGTAGAAGGGTTTTCCAGAATTTTGAGGTCAACTCTGGGGGTGCGTATTATACATGGGTGCACATTATACACAAGAAATTATGGTAATTGGTGTGTTGTGGAAATTTCTTCAGGCACCTGAGTAAGCCAAGGCAGTTTGTCTTGACTGCCCTATGAGCTACTAAAAAAAAACACTGCTCTGTTCACATTTGCATTATAAATGTTGGTAACATCATCAGTTGGTGGGCAATTTCAGACCGCTCGACTTCATCAGCAGCGCATTGTCGTGACAGCTCTCTTTGCATCCGAACCAGAGCCTCTACAGAGGCTCAGATGGGACAAAATGCAATGGTACCGCCGTCACGGTCCTTTGAGATTGAGGATGACTGATGGTGATTCGTAACCGCTGTGCCGTGAGAGATCATTAGCTGTGCTGCAGGGAGAAATTATCGAATGTCACTTAATTGTTCTGAAAATCGTTCATTTACTACAAATAATATCCGAATCATCTGAATTAGCCAAGTACCGTATTTTCATGACCATAGGGCGCATCGTATTAAAAGGCGCAGTCTCAGTTACGGGGTCTATTTCTGTATTTAACACATACATAAGGCGCACCGTATTATTGGGCGCAGGCATGGTAAAACATACCGGTAGCATGCATGCACTAAAACAATGTTTTTAAAAAGGCAGCGGGAGCAAAACTGAGTTCGGTTGTACTTTATTGAAGTATTTAACAATGTCCTCACGTTATTTTTTTTTTATCAATCCTCATCCACAAATCCATCAAAGTCCTCATCTTCTGTATCCAAAATGAAAAGTTGGGCAAGTTCTCCAACAAACACGCCAGGTTCGAGTCAGTCTCGTTGCCGTGCGAAAGCTCGAACAAGCATCCACAATCCAGTCACAAATTGTGGCATAACTCGCCCGGCGCTGCCTCCTTGTTTTAGTAAAGATGTGTTCACCATCTGTCATCCATGGCTCCCACGCCGCTCACTTCACTTTAAACACCCTGTTTACACGGATGTCCAGCGGTTCGTCAAGCCTCCTGGAATGATGGCAAGCCCCGAGTTAGTGCACTCAGTCGAATGGTGAACGTAGAGACGCTTCTCCCGGCTGTTGGTTGCTCATTAATCCATTGCTCAAGTTGGTCTTCCAACTCGGGCCACCTCACCTTGTTTCCGCGCTTAGTTTTTCTTTCTTTTTTTCGCGGAAACTCAGCTTCGTCTTCTTGACTTGGCGAAGCTCATTTTCCTGCTTCCTCCACTTGCGAACCATGGATTTGTTCTTGAATTCTCTCGCAGCTGCTCGATTACCATGTTCTCCGTAACTGACAGCTTGCGGTTTAAACTGTGCTTCGTAAGCGTGTGTCTTCGTAGGTGACATTTACGGGGGTCCTTAGCCAAACCAATGTTGTTTTGCACAATGCACATCCTGGAAATGCTCCCAGTCAGTCAAGTGGTGGTTAAAAAAAACAAAAACAAAAAAAGCGCGCGGGGCGTGGCTTTAGCGTCCTCCTTCACGCACCCTCCCCTGTTCTCAGCCACATCCGCTTTTCCTCTGTGTAAGCAGCGCGTCGGCAGTCAAGCAGAGCGCTCATCACAACAACATTTATAGATGTTGGAACTCTGTGTGCACACAAGGCGCCCCGTCCATTTTGGAGAAAATTTAAGACTTTTAAGTGCGCCTTATGGTCGTGAAAATACGCTACAAGGAATTTGTCTCTGGCAGTTGGAGCCATTCTAGTTCTACAGGAAACAAGCCACCATGAGGTTTTCCCAGATGAGTGGACTGATACTCGGCAGTATTTTTCATTGTTGCAAAAGAAAGCCCTGGCTTCGCTTATTTTGAGGAGGAGGAGGTGATGCAGCAGCCAAAAAAAAGGAAAGGGGTCTACCCCATACTAACATGTCTGTATATTTAGTACATAAAAATACAAGTTCAGAGAGTCATTGAGCAATGAAAGGGTACCAGTAGCATGTTAATGCTGATACAAAGACAATTATATCCTGGTTCATTCATTTATGCCAGTGATTTTATTAACAAGCAGAACAATTAAATTCTGTTCCCCCAGATGGCAGTAAGTACATGTTTAGGGTTGGGCATTGTTTGAATTTGAGCGATTCTGGTTCTTTATTTCGATTCCAGATCCAAACGATTCTCGATTCAGATTCATTTAGGGGGCTGGGTCAAAAACGTTTGCATGCTTTAAATAAAGTGTGTCCATATTATGAAAATCAATTTTCTTAGCAGCCCGCAGCATAGACTAAAATGAACATTTGACTCGAGGTTTTTTATAACGAGTATCAATATCAAACCTATGAACTTCAAGGTAATGTGTGGAAGTCACCCAATTGACTTAATATACATTAATTGTTTCGGCTAAAGGTTAAATATAGCATTGTTAAAACAATTTGGGACTGTTTTGTCATGTCAAATGGTTTATATGTGCATGTTTTAACTTGACTTCCTGTTTTAAGCTTGTGGCCCTTTATTTTGAAGGGTATGCACTGGAACTCAGCATTTTGCCATGAAAAGTAACTTCATACGGCACTGGTGATATTTCATTTTTATTTTTTCATTTTATTTGTTTTTAAATGGATTGAACCAAATGCTATAAAATGCTGGTTCCTTTCCTTACCCACCGATGAGGCACAAGGTTAGTGTTTGTGATACTGTGAGACAACATTTATGTGAATTTTGCCCCAATTTATTGTAATGTAAAGTAACTACGGTGAAGTTTTAGCCCAATGTTAAGCTTTCTTTTCGTCATCAGTGCTTATGTTGGTTTGAAGACAAACGCTAAAAACCATCAGTGCAAAAGTGCAAGTAACCGTTTACCTTGTTAGCTGTCTCAATGTTGGCATCGATGTATTTTATTGTTTCACTCACCCAGTTGACTGGGAGTTCACTGAAGCTCCACGCGGCGTAGGCTGAGGCTCAGAGCGCATCAGACGCTACACATCGTGAAAGCCTCCTTTACACAATATAATCTTATTCCAAGTGTTGCACTGAGGCGACTGATCATTCATTTTAACAAAGTTAAGACACACTTTTGTTCACCGCCGCTGTTGGGAACAAGCAAGTCTTCGTGCGTGTTTTTTCGTTGGTTTTCTTCTTTGTTGATGTTCGCCACTTCTTTGTGGTGGGAGGACTCTAGGCAGACGGTTTTGAGAGAACCGGAATGTTAGTCCCGGTTCCAATCGGTTCTCTATACCCAACCCTACCAGTCAGGGACCTGGCGGTCATAGTAATGGCGGGAGGTGGGTTCTCAATAGGCTTATGGCGGCGCTCCTGGGGCCAGGCCCCTCTGGCGGGATGGCTGGTTGGTGTGGGGGCTCCTCTCTTATGCCCTGTGGCTACTCTCCGTGTCACCCCCTTATCGTTGCCTTGTCGGGTGACCCTATCCGCCCTCCTTTCCACCCAACGGGACACCATCTTTCCGTCGGCCTCGGCGGGGACTGCCTAAATTGTAGGCCTAGTGGGTTGGTGCGGGTAGGGTTGGGGGGGGGCAGTGTTTACGGGGCTCATGGGGGCAAAAGAGGGGGGTGGCGTTTGGTTGTGCGGCCTTTACAGGTGGCTGGTTTTCGTGGTGCCTCTGTGGGGCAGGTGGACCACCCTGGATATCTTGGCGCGGGATGTGTCCCGTCCACTGGACCCGACCCCGCCTCTCGATGGGGTGGGTGCAGGCACAGCAATTACAGGACACTTCTGACGGTTATTGTGCATGCGAAATGGTGTTAATTCACTTGCATATGTCTGCAGACACATGCCCCTTGGACTTATTCGCTGGGTGCGGGGCCACTCATTTATTGCAACAAATAACTATGCAAATTTCTTTGGTATCCCCTCACTCACACTCTGGTCCTACAGATGTTTATAATTTACATAGCCATTTCCACCACACTTCAGTTGTACAGCCGGGTCCACGACCCTTGTCCTGCATGCTTCCCCTCCTGTCCTTGTCCTAGATTGTCCTGTCATTCCCTCACAGGGTGTAGCACTACTGACCGATACAACACTTGAATCCAATGTCATTGTATTAGTTATATAATGCTTTACTCTCCCCTTGTTTAGAGCTAGTGCTTTGTCTTTTATCTTTTCCTGCAGTACATTATTTGGTTACATTTTCACTCTCTCTCTCCTTTCTTTTTTCTGTCAGTCCCCTTTAAAAACTTTGTTCTGTTCGGCTGAACGACTAATTCTCAGTATCCATCAGAATACAAAGAGACCATAGTGGCATCTTAAAAAGTCCACTGTGACGCAGTAAAATTGTTCTGTCATTTGAGGGATATGTATCTTCTTTTCTGCTTGACCTAACAGTCAAATAGGACCCAAACAAAGTGTCTTAAAGTGACAAGCTGCCTCTGCCAACGTGCGGAGAAGGCCACCTTCAAAATAAAACCTTCCTGCATTATTACATTAGACATCAGTGCCAATTTTAGGCTTTTATTTTGAAGTTGGCCACGGACTGCGTTGGCCCTTAATAAAGCCTTAACCATATGTTCGCCCCATGGTGGCTGGCTGACTAGGTTGCTTGCACTGCTGCAAATGAAGCATTTTCAAATGCAGCAGTGCCTGCATATTTTAAATGTAAAAAATCGCCGACAATCAGGCTCATTTAATGGTGGCAGCCAAAATTGTGATAATGATAAAAATTGTATTCATTGTGCAGCCATAAAATGTGCCTTTCATCAGAAGTGTTGTGATTGTCATGAAACTTAATTCCAGCATGTTGCTTTTAATTGTTGCATTGAACGAGACAAAAGCTGCTCGACTCGAACAGGCCGATCAAGCACTTTCGCACCTGCTTCCATACCACATGGGTTAGATTAGTGCACTTCTTCTCAAATAGTGGGGCGCAGGGGTCGCGTTGCGATGCCATGGGGTGTGTGTGTGTGTGAGACCTTGAAGAACATGATTTGCCGTACTAGAATAAAGTGTAATTGCACATCCACTGCTGTAGATGTCAGTCTATATCTTTCTTTTGTACTTTCTTCAATGTTTATAAGGATTAGATTACCGTAATTTCTCGTGTGTAGTCCTCACCCATGTATAATACGCACCCCCTAAACTGACCTCAAAATTCTGGAAAAACCTTCTACCCATGTATCATGCATTTTACAATGCATGATTTTGCTTCTACCCATATCAAAACATGAAGTATTATCTGTATTTTGTTAGTTTTTTTTCCAAATAGATAGATTATCATTTATATGCAACGTTGTATAGAGGTGTACTCGCGGGGGCTGCGGGTGGGGGAGTCGCAAATTTGTTTTCTTCTTCCTTGGGGGGCTGTAACAGAACAAAATTGAGAAGCCCTGGATTAGTGTGACATTAATAGTTTCTCTTCTTTTTAGGAAAGTGCAGCATCAGTAGTAAGTCTTTTTAGGAAAGTGTAACATCAGTAATGTCTTACAATTTAAATAAGCGCAACGTCAACACCTTTTCTTTTTAGGTGCAACATATATAGTTTGTCTTCTTTTTAGGAAAGTGCAACCACAAATTGTTTTCTTTGAGGATAGTGCTACATTAATGGTATTTCTTATTTTTAAAAGTGCAACATTTGTCTTTTTAGAAAATTGCTACATCAGTAGTCCTTTAGGCGGCACGGTGGCGACTGGTTAGAGCGTCAGCCTCACAGTTCCGAGGATCCGGATTCAATCCCCGGCCCCGACTGTGTGGAGTTTGCATGTTCTCCCCGTGCCTGCGTGGGTTTTCTCCGGGCACTCCGGTTTCCTCCCACATCCCCAAAACATGCATAAATTGGAGACTCTAAATTGCCCGTAGGTGTGACTGTGAGTGCGGATGGTTGTTTGTTTGTATGTGCCCTGCGATTGGCTGGCAACCAGTTCAGGGTGTACCCCGCCTCCTGCCCGATGACAGCTGGGATAGGCTCCAGCACGCCCACGACCCTAGTGAGGAGAAGCGGCTCAGAAAATGGATGGATGGACAGTAGTCCTTTACAGAAAATGGCACCATCAACAGTTTTTCAAAATGTGCAACATCAATAATGTCTTACTTTTTAAATAAATGCAACACCTGTCTTTTTAGGAAGGTACATCAATAATTTCTTTTTTTAGTAAAGTACATCAGTAGCACTTATGGGAAAGTACAGTGGGTTTTTTTTGTTTTTTTTACTACATCAATACTTTTTTGAAATGTGCAACAACACAGTCTTCCTTTTAGGGAAGTGAAACATGAGTATCTGTGGTGTTTAACCGTATTTTTGCACACGCAGACATTCCGGCGAGACGGCAACGACCTGTTCATGAACCACAAGATCGGCCTGGTGGAGGCGCTGTGCGGCTTCCAGTTCATGCTGAAACATTTAGACGGCAGACAGATTGTGGTCAAGCATCCCGCTGGCAAGGTTATCGAGCCGGGTACTGCTCCCCCTCCGCCTTTCTGCACCAAACTCGTCTGGCACCATAAAGGAGTGAATTCTAAATGTATTGTTTTTCTTTAGGCTCGGTGAGGGTGGTGCGAGGGGAGGGTATGCCGCAGTACCGCAACCCCTTTGAGAAGGGAGACCTGTACGTCAAGTTCGATGTGCAGTTCCCCACCAGCAACTGGATCAGCCCTGAGAAACTGCCGGTACTGCTATTTTTGTGTTGTTTAATATTTTTTAATACATTTTTCAGTATCTGAAAAATGGATTAGACAAATGTGGTTATGTGCTACCTTTTTTAGTTTCCAAAACCACCGGCACCCCCTGCCCAGCCTATACATTTAGAATATATCAAATTCTTCTTATAATCAATATATGGCCCGCCGGACAAGGTGCTAAAAGGAGGGCAGAAATGCCTTAATCAGATATTTCTTTTACAAGCAAATATTCGACACTCGTTGCCACTATCGTATTTCAAATGTCATCCATACCCTTGAATGTGTTGTCTGACAGGAGCTGGAGGACATGCTTCCGTCGCGATCGGAGGCGCCAATCATCACGGGCGACACGGAGGAGGTGGACCTGCAGGACTACGACGTGAGCCAGGGCTCGTCGTCAGGGGGCCGCCGGGAGGCCTACAATGACAGCTCGGACGAGGAAGGCGGCCACCACGGCCCAGGGGTCCAGTGCGCCCACCAGTAGGCCGCAGGGGCTGAGGCAGGCGGGGTGGCAAAATTAGACTTTGTTTATTTAAAAGAGGTGGCTGCCCCACTGCAAACATCCCGCCGTTACCCCCTCTGAGGCACAGAATATCTCGTTTGAGTGTTGCTTTTGTTTTTCATAGAATTTACAATAATTTAACAGTTGGACACATTCACATGCATTGTTTTCGCATAAGATATTTCTGATTTTTACAGGTTTTTTTTTTGTTGGTAACTTTTTACTTGTTTTTTCCCCTCCTTCTCTTTATATTTTTAAATCCAGATTGTGTATATCATTCAACTGGTCGTTGTCACCTGTATTCAAAAGCGGTATGTGATGATAAATATATATAAAAAATTTAAAAAAAGAATAATAATGACAGAATTGACGCACACACACAAAAGATGATAGCCTGCATCTATGCTGAGACCATGTGCATGTAAAAAAAAAAATATATATATAAAAATGTTTTTCTATTAAAAATGGCAATATTAAGGTTTTGGTTCCAGCACTTGTACCGCAGTCTCGCGAAGACACTTAAAAAATGTTTAAGTTGTTCAATAAATTGTTGAAGAATCCTGTTAGAGCATCATTATCATGATTAAAAGTGCAAAAAAATGCATTATTCACCACTTTTCATTTATGTCAGTTTCTTTAAACATTAGCGGAGCCAATTCTAGTCTTGACAATGTGGCCACTTTGCAGGCTGTAAAAGTATTTGGTTGCCAGGTGTGACTCTCCCCCCCCCCCCCCCCCCCCCAAAACTGATTTACTGAAGTTTTTGGGTTAAAATCAACAGTGTTTAAGTTTGAAAATGTTTTGTTTTAAAAATAGGTTATAAAGTTTAGGAAGTAAAGCAGCATCAAAACGGCTGTTTTGACAGATTTGAGTATTTGTTGGCCATGTGAAACATTTCCCATGAGAAACGATTTTAGTTTTAAAATAGTTTAGGTTTGGGGGATTAAAAAATAAAAGTTTTAAGTGTTTTTAAATTAAGGTGCCTAATCCATGTGGCTATTTTGCCAGTTTCTTAAAGTGGAAATGTTCTTTTTTAAAGGTTAAGTTTTTTGTGGGCTGATTTTAATTGTAAAATAAAAATTAGAAACGTTAAATTTTTTGGGCCCACGTTTTTCTATAATCCTATGCCTAATTTCCCTGTGGCCGTTATACGGCGCCGTGGCTTAGTTGGTTAAAGCGCCTGTCTAGTAAACAGGAGATCCTGGGTTCGAATCCCAGCGGTGCCTTTTCCCTGTCTTGTTACAGTTTTATATAGTTATGTTTATTTCGTAGCTCAATAATTACTGTCGAAAAACGTCATAAAATCACGATATACGACACAAGAAAACGTGTTACCGAAATACAATTTACACGTTATTAAAAGAGTAAGCAGAGGGAAGGAATGAAGGAAGTTCGTCAGGAAACATTGCTTTTTTTTCAAGATATCCTGTAATATCTCCGTCGTCGTCGGGCGCATATTTTAGATTTTTTTTTTTTTTTTACACACCAGACAATTATGGGCCTTTTTCATTTTGCTCAATTTGGTTGCGGTTGGGGTTACTTAACACAAAGAGAGACCATTGTAGCGGAAACGAGACGGTGTTGTCTTCAAAATAAGAGCGAGAAGCGTATCCGTGCTAAACAACCCAAATTAATCCAATCTAACGTGACGGGTACTCAAATAAATATTCACTTAATGTATTATCACGATTGCACCGAGTGGTTTATAACCCGTCTTCCTTCTCAACAAACTGAGCTTTAATTTGAAGCTTCTAACCGGATGTTTGGTAGGTTGCATTTAGTGTCACCCGGGTGCCGTAGACTGGTAAAGGACACACGATGCCTTTTTAAAACCGCTCAAAATGTCGGCTTCGCTCCACTGAAAACCGATGGAAGCCATGCCGGCGGGCGTGTGGTGGTCGTGGCCGAGATAGGAGGCCCAATCTCGGTGAAAGGGGAGCGATGGGGGAGACGGTGCGGCTAGGGATGCTGGTGGTGCTGGTGCTGAGCTGCACCGCCGTGCTGCGTTCAGGTGAGCAAAACAATGCAAAGCATCTGTGCAATGCAATGGATTTAAAATGCAACTATGAACCTACGAGTGATGTTCATGATCACATATATAAAACCCATTATTATCATGGTGGTCGTTTTATTCAGCCCTGGGGTCTCCTCACAAAGAATATGAGGGTCTTGTTTGGGTGACGTCATCACACACACACGCTGCTGTATCGATCTGCGGTGGCTAAATGATCAGTCAGTGTGGAAACACGGGTTGGCCTTTCACCGCTCGGATGCAGCTACAGAGTATCAGCATTACATCACTACAGCGTAGACACACACGTGCTCGCACGCACGCTAGTGATGGAGTGCTGCCTTCACCAGCACTAACTATCTACTAAATTATACACACACACACACGCACGCACGCACATAGGCCCAAAATATTTGGACAGTGAAACAGGTTTTGTTAGTTTAGCTGTTTATGAAAGCATATTCATGATACAATTATATAATCAATATGGGCTTAAAGTGCAGACTCTCACCTGTGCTACGAGAGTATCCACATCCAAATTGGAGCAAGGGTTTAGCCTGCGCGCTAACCTCTTGTGCTTTACAGAATTGAAAGTACAACATTTACCGTAAGCAAATTCATGCGAATAAAACTAACAGGCACGTCTGCAGGCACGTGTCTTATAAGATTTATGTAGAGTCTGCTGCCTTAACTGACCTTTGAAACCTATATTTGCACAACTTTTACTGCGTGCTGACTGGCTGTAACCCGTGCAGTGGTTGGGCATGGTTAACCAATCAGATGGTGCTTGTGGGTGGGACAATGCTGGAGAGAGAAGTCACAGACAGAGAGGCTCGCCGCGGCTGCATCAGAGCCAGAATAACCCAGTATTAAGTTATCGGCCCGTCGGCTATGCGCCCAAATGCCAAATATCTGCACACATTTAAGTGGTGAGAGATGTTTGAATTGTGTAAGGATCAAGTCATCTTAGCAGATCTGAGGAGACTGGAAAATTTGCTTAAAGGGTTACAGCTACTGCCCCCACGACCCGACCTCGGATAAGCGGTAGAAAATGGAAGGGTGGATGGATGGATGGCTGGGTTACAGCACTACAACATAGATGCTATTTATTATTAGCATTAAGCTATCAGACTGAAAAGGCTAAGCTATGTGATTGTTTTATCCACAAGGTGTAATTCTCTTTGTTGTCTGCTTAGGTTGACTGTAAACTTTAACTGGGATTGGCAATAAACAGCTTGAGGCCTGTTTTTTTTTTTTTTTGGAACAATTCGTCCCTAGTTGTATCCGTCAAACTGCCACTTGTTGTGCAGTGAGTTGAGTCACATGCCATCATACGGCGCTCACAAGTAAAAGCAAAAAATGGTCCAACGACGGCTCGTACCGCAAAAAAAAATGTTAAGTAGAGCCACTTGTATCTTAAGGCACCTCTGTGTAGTTATTATTAATTTTTTTTTTTTTTTACATTAGGGTTTAGAAAAGTTTACACTTTTGAGTCTACAGTATAGTGTGAGCTCAGCCTCATCTCTGTGTGTGTGCGTGCATGCATGCGTGCGTGCAGCAGGCTGCGGTGAGCGGGTGGAGGTGCACATGGAGCGCAGGGGTGTTATCTTTAGCCCCTCCTGGCCTTTAAACTACCCTGTCGGACTCAACTGCAGCTGGACCATCCAGGCGGGCCACGGAGAGATCATCACCATCAGGTAATGTGCGGACAGACACACACAGAGGCCACACAGGACAGACACAAGACACTCACGCACTCGGGACAGACACACACAGAGCCCACATAAAAAAACAAAACACACACTGGACAGACAGACAGACAAACACGCACACAAACACACTAACGATGTCCCACGTTCCAGTTTCCGGGTGTTTGATGTTGGCGGGCCAGGGAGCTGTGAGTCTGGTGATTGGCTGCTGATGACATCATCCGGGTGGGGCAGCGGGGGTCAGGACTCGCAGCGCCTGTGCGGGTCAACGCGGCCGCCACCATTCATTACCAGCAGGGGGCGCGCTTGGCTCTTCTTCCACTCAAAAGTTAACGGCTCAGGCCAAGCTCAAGGCTTCCACATGTCCTACATCAAAGGTAAAGAGTCGTATAATGTATGAGTGGAGTTTGCATGTTCTCCCTGTGCCTGCGTGGGTTTTCTCCGGGTACTCCGGTTTCCTCCCACATCCCAAAAACATGCATGGTAGCTTGACTGAAGACTCTTAAATTCCCCGTAGGTGTGAATGTGAGTGCGAATGGTTGTTTGTTTCTATGTGCCCTGCGATTGGTTGGCGACCAGTTCAGGATGTACTACCCGCCTCTCGCCCGAAGATAGCTGGCATCGGCTCCAGCACGCCCGCGACCCTAGTGGGGATAAGCGGTACAGAAAATGGATGGATGGATATATCTATGTACAGTTGAAACCAGATGTTTACATACACTATATAAAAAGACACATAGGCCTTGTTCCCCTCAGTTTGATATGAAATCAGACTAAACATTTTAGATCAATTAGAATTACCAAAATTATTTCTATTAGCTAAATCCCATAATAATGACAGAAGGGGTTTTCAGAGTTTTTCATTACTTTCTTCAAATTCAGACATTTACATACATTTTATGAGTATTTGATACCATTACCTTTAAACTGTATGACTTGGATCAAACGTTTTGATATCCTTCCACTAGCTTCTCACAATATTTGACAGGAATTTTGACCCCATTCCTCCTGAAAGAATTGGAGTAACAGAGCTGAGTTGGTGGGCCACCTTGCTCGCACATGCCTTTTCAGGTCTGCCCGTATATGTTCAATAGAATTGAGGTCTTGGCTTAGTGATGGCCACTTCAAAACATTGACTTTGTAATCCTTAAGCCACTTGGTAACCAATTTGGAAGTATGCTTCGGGTCATTGTCAAAAGGCCCATTTGCACACAAGCCTTAACTTCTTGGCTGATGTCTTGAGATGTTCCTTCAGTAATTCCACATTTCCACATTCCACACCTTTTGTGAAGTGCACTTGTCCCAACAGCAGCAAAACAATCCTCCAACAGGAATTTCAAAGGAGGGAATTTCAGCTCCTGGGCATTATGCTGGCTCAGAAGCTGCTTCTCTGCAGTCCGTGATAGCATGTGTAAGTCCATCGCTGGGAATTCTCCTCTCTCCTTTTAGGAGCTGTGAAAGGAGATATGTGTTTTATTGACAGCTGAACGTTCCGCAGAGGCGGGGCTTTCAGAGCATTCAGCGACATGCCCACGGCGTCAGCAAGCTGAACAAATGTCTCAGTTCTTGATCACTTTGAAGCCTGATTTCATTTTTATATTCTTTCATTGATTCTCCGGCTCGTTAACAAGACTTTTCTGTGATGTGTCAAATTTACAAGACATATTTTTGGTCAGTTTGGTTCTACTATTTCAAATGTTGGGAGGGTATTCTCAGGCTTGCAAGTTCCCCCTTTGTCCTTCAAACGTAACGATGCTCATTATGGCCAAACAGTTCCATCTGAGTTTTGTCAGACTGCAGGGCATCTTTGTCCCTGTATGCATTTGTAAACTTTAATCTGGATGTTTTTATGTTTCTTTTGGAGTAATGACTTCCTCCTAGCTGAGTGGCCTTTCAGCCCATGTCAGTACGGTACTTGTTTCACTGTGGACAATGACACACTCTTCCTGGCTTTAGCCTGCATCTTCACAAGGTCTTCTGCTTTTGTTCTTGGGTTGACATGCACATTTCAGCCCAAATCACATTCATCTATGGGACACAGAATCCTTCTCCTTTCTGAGTGGGATGAGAGCTGGACATTCCCATGGTGTTTATACTTCGGTTTGTATAATTGTTTGAACAGATGAACGTGGCACCTTCAGGCATCTGGAAATTGCACCCAAGGATGAACCACACTTGTGCAAGTCCACAATTACTGTATCTTCCTGATATCTTGGCTGATTTCATTTGACTTTATTTCCATGAGATTTCGTTTGACTTTATTTCCATGATGTTACACAAAGAAGCAGCGTGTTCCAGGTGTGGCCTGGCGTTCCAGCTGTGCCGTCGAATACATCCACAGTTATGTCTCTAATTAACTCAAATGTTATCAAACCTATCAGAAGCTTCTAAAGACATGACATCATCATCTGGGTATTCATAAAATATTTAAAGGCATAGCAGTCTTACTTTATGCAAACCTTTGACTTTGAAGAAAGTAATGAAAAACTGTCTTAAAAGATCCTTCTCTCATTATATTGGTATTTAGCAAATACAGTGGAACCTCATTTTAATGGACTAACAGCGGCGGGAGGGGGGGATCGTCCCTTATTGCCGATTGTCCGTTATATTGAAGCACTTTTTTGTGGCCATATGCACCCATATTCCTGTACAGTACAAAATTATTATGTACTTTTTTTTTTTTAAATCCAAATTTACAATACAGGTGTGCTTGATGGTGACATTGTTGACATACTCATAGGCAAGGAATTAGTGTGCTTCCTAGTTCCAAATCTATTGCCATAGACGAACAGCTTGACAAAAAAAAACTTTTTACATTAGCATTTTCCAGACTCCTTGTGTTTTCGTAGTTCTCTTAAAGTGAACACCGCCGCCATGCCTCTCTCTCTCCGCGCAGACTTCTATGCAATAACAGAGAGAACTCCTACCATCATGGCCGCCACGTCAATGCATGGTCTGCAAATGTTCCACATTCAACATGGCCACCAAATGTCAATGCATTGCCTTTGATGGCCGCCACATAGGCATGGGAGGCACATCTACCGGTTAGATCAAAATTGTATATCTGTGACCTGGAAATACGTGTGTCCCAGTCTCTGCCTATATTGTGCCACAGCACCAGTAAACAACAGCGGCCAATTCTGGAACTAACAGTCTGTCAACGCTGCTTTAAGTGACAACTGAAAACTATTTTTGGGCATATGTACTGTCCAGATGTTACTTCCGATATCCATTAAATCGGGGGTCTGGTAAAACGAGGTTCCACTGTATACATAATTTGGGTAATCCTAATTGATCTAATGTAGGAACATTTTAGTCTGATTTGATGTCAGAAAAAATGGGGGTGGGTGGTAATATGCTTCAAAAGTGTTTTCTACAAAATAAATTTAGGAAAATATGCCTAAAAATTGTGGGACAATACAGATCAAAATTTGGGGAGAGGGGGGTGGCGGTGGAGGGTGCGGGGGGGTTGGAGAATACACGTAAAATTTGGGTGTGGCAGCATATGGTAAAAAAAAAAAAGGGGGCCTAGGTTTGCCTCAAATTTTTGTTTAATTTTGTGTTTCATGTGCAGGTCACTTGGGTCAGAGCAGCTGTCAGCCGGACGAGTTCCTGTGCGGTAACGGCAAATGTGTGCCGCATTCTTGGAAGTGTAACGGCCAGGATGAGTGCGGTGACGCCACTGACGAGCGAGGCTGTTCGCCGCCACTCACCGAGACCCCACCAGGCCCGTGCCCGCGCGGCACACTCCCCTGCGCTTCAGGGCGGTCCACCCGCTGCCTAGCCGCCGCCTTGCGCTGCGACCACTCTCAGGACTGCCCGGACGGCAGTGACGAGCTTGGTTGCCCCGACACAGCGTGCGGAAAACATCTGGGTCACTTCTATGGCTCCTTCGCATCGCCCGATTTTTTCCGCTCCACTCCGGGGGCAGTGGCCGAACTGCGATGCTCGTGGGTGGTGGACACGCGGGACCCCAAACCCATCCTGCTGCGGTTGGACCTGCGGCTGGGGCCCGGGGATGCGCTGCACGTGTACGACGGCACCCTCCATAGGGCTGAAAATCTCCTGCAGGTGCTGTCCTACCATAACAACCGTCGGCCCACCTTGCTGGAGTCCAGTCGCGGACAGATGAGCGTCCTCTACACGGCAAAACTGCAAAGTCCTGGACACGGGTTCAACGCCACCTACCAGGTAACATCTATTTGGTGGGTTAAAATATGCCTGAAAAATTGGGGAGAAATTATGCCTGAAAAAGGGTGGGTGGGGGCATAAAAAATATTTTCTGGAAAAAAAGCAAAGCAAATGTATTCATATAGTGCATTTTCTTTTCTTTTTTGTCCTGTTCGGTTGTTAGTTAACACAGAAAGGAGGATCTGTTTCCCTTTTATGCTGGAACAGTTTTACTGTGCCACAGTGGCGTTTTTTAAGCTGCCACTGCGGTTCTTTGTATTCTGATGGACTTTTACTGAAAATTTCAGTCAGACAGAACAAAGTTTTGAAGGGGATTGACAGAAAAAACAAAAGGGAAAGGAACAGTAAACAGATAACTAAATAATTTAGGAAGAGAATACAACAAAAGACAGGACATTAGCTGTGATAAAGATGTGGAAAGTAAATCGTTAAATGCCGAGTACAATGGCACGTTAGATTCAAGTGTTGTATGGGGCCGTAGTGCTATACCCTGTGAAGGAAGGACAGGACAACATAGGACAGGACTGGAGTGGATTGGACAAGGACAGGAGGGGAAGGATGCAGGACAGGGGTCATGGACCCGGCTGTACGACTGACATGTGGTGGGAGTAGCTATTTCTAAACATCTTTAGAAATAAAGTGCAAGTGAGGGGATACCCAGGAAGTTAAGAGTTATTTATCGCAATGAGTGAGTGGCTCCACACCAAGGGAATAAGTCCCAGAGGTGAGTATCTGCGGACACATAAAAGTGAATTGACACCGTCTCGCATACACGATGACCTTCAGAAGTGACCTGTAATTGCGCATTTCCTGCACAAGGTAACTCAATGTGCTTTACATGATTAAAAGCATTTAAAAATAAATACAAATGTATTGTCTTGTTTTGCGTGCACAGAATAATTACTTGTTCGCTTTCATTTTTGAGGGACATATGGCGTGCCGGACGGTTATGCCCAAAGGGCGGGATGTGGCCTGCAGACCGTATAATCCCAGGTCCGTTAGTGGGATTCACAATAACGCCGCCACACTGAAGTCAGATACTTCTTTCCTTGCCTTGAAGCAGTAGGGCGTGTCCTACCTGGATGCAGCAGCCAATCATATTGCAGCGGCGGGTGTCCTGCAGCCTATCATATTGTAGCGAGGGGGAGTCCTGCCAAGAACTCGAGTCCTAATAACGCGTCTTGCACAAATCTTCAACACCACCTACCAGGTAACATCAACACCAGGCTATCATTAATTGGTTTAGTTTTGTTCATTAATAATCTTTGAGAGAAAGGCAGTTTACACCATAGATATGGACACTACTGTAGATACGCTAGCGCGCGGTAGCTGCCCGGCGGCTAACCGACGTACCTACATGGCGACCATGATGGGGAGGCCAATTTTCATGAAGGTTACTGTTTTGTCAACACCTAAGCAGGTGGTATCCAAAAAAAAGCCCCCCAAAAAATTGTTTTATATGTGAAAGGGACTCCCACTTCCCTTTTCCCTAATTGTACAGCATCCGCATTACGCAACCGTGTGCTGCACAATGTACGGGCATTTTCTTGCTATGAACACACATAGAATGCACTGACGATTTTGACCTCCCTAGCTTAGCATTGACATCGACACAGAGCTCAAAATGGGCGTGTCGTATCTACCTACATATATCTGTGGTTTATACAGTCTGTACATTTTGGCGGGGATAAAATAAGCATTAAAAAATGGGGGAAATATGCCTGAAAAGAAATTCGGGGGGGGGGGGGACACCTAAAGATGAGGGGTGAAAAAAATTGATGGAAAATATACACCAAAAAAAGATTGTTGGGGAGAAAAATAGCACCATGGAAAAGTGGCAGCTGTGGCACCCTGGCAGGCAGTGTGAAAGTTATTTTTCTGCTGTTCCCATTTACATAGCAGTTATCCCAGCCTGAAAAGGATCAAGACTATTCCATATCAGCACCTTTCATACAGAAGATTCACATGGTAAAAGGCAGCTTTGATGGGCAGCGACTCAAGTTTGCAGACTAGCTGGAAAAACCGACACAGATTATCAGACTCACTGACTTGAGTTAGCAGACTAAACTGAAACACTGGGAATCAGTTGATTGAGTTGTATCGGTTCACTGACTCAAGTTAGTGGACTCACTGGAAACATTTAGCACTCGGATAATTCTGTTCCCTGACTCGAGTTAGCTGACGAACCAAGAACACCACAGACTCAAATGATTCAGTCCTCTGACTCGAGTTAGCGGGCTCAGCTAAGTCTTTTTTTTTTTTTTTTTTTAAATGAAAACACGTTTTTGTTTTTCAAATTAAAATGCATTAAAGATCTCCATAATTGTGCTGTGGTCCTGCAGGTGAAAGGCTACTGCTTCCCCGGCGAGCGTCCCTGCGGCAGTGAGCAGGGTTGCTACTCAGAACGTCAACGCTGTGATGGCTACTGGCATTGTCCGTCTGGCCGGGACGAGGCATCCTGTCCGGCGTGTCCTGACGGTGAGTTCCCGTGTGGTGGCGACGTGGCAGACGCCTGCTACCCACCGTCAGAGCGCTGCAACAACCAGAAGAGGTACAGTCTACTACAATCAACTTACAACCCCAATTCCAATGAAATTGGGACGTTGTGTTAAACAAATAAAAACAGAATACAATGATTTGCATATCATGTTCAACCTATATTTAATTGAATACGCTACAAAGACAAGATATTTAATGTTCAAACTGATAACTGACTTTATTGTTTTTACATGCAGTGATTTCTCCAGATTCTCTGAACCTTTTGATGATATTATGGACCATAGATGATGAAATCCCTAAATTCCTTGCAATTGTACATTGAGGGGCGGCACGGTGGCCGACTGGTTAGAGCGTCAGCCTCAGAGTTCTGAGGACCCGGGTTCAATCCCCGGCCCCGCCTGTGTGGAGTTTGCATGTTCTCCCCATGCCTGCGTGGGTTTTCTCCGGGCACTCCGGTTTCCTCCCACATCCCAAAAACATGCATTAATTGGAGACTCTAAAATTGCCCGTAGGTGTGACTGTGAGTGCGAATGGTTGTTTGTTTCTATGTGCCCTGCGATTGGCTGGCAACCAGTTCAGGGTGTACCCCGCCTCCTTCCCGATGACAGATGGGATAGGCTCCAGCTCGCCCGCGACCCTCGTGAGGAGAAGCGGCTCAGAAAATGGATGGGTGGGTGGATGTACGTTGAGGAACATTGTCCTTAAACTGTTCGACTATTTTCCCACGCATTTGTTTACAAAGAAGTGAACCTCGGCCCATCTTTGCTTGTGAATGACTGAGCAATTCAGGGAAGCTCCTTTTATACCCAATCATGCCACCCACCTGTTCCCAATTACCCTGTTCCAAACAGGTGTTTGATGAGCATTCCTCAACTTTCTCAGTCTTTTTTGTCACTTGTCCCAGCTTTTTTGCAACGTGTTGCAGCCATACAAGTCTAAGTTAATGATTATTTCCTAAAAACAATAATGTTTATCAGTTTGAACATTAAATATGTTGTCTTTGTAGTGTATTCAATTAAATATAGGTTGACACATGATTTGCAAATCATTGTATTCTGTTTTTATTTAACACAACATCCCAACTTCATTGAAATTGGGGTTGTAGAAATACAGACTTTACTTGGAAAATGTCAAGTGCCGCCAAATTTATAAATACACTGGTACCTCGATTTACGTGTGCCATAGCGTACAAGTTTTTTGAGATACTAGCCGTCGCTTGGTTGATTTTTTTACTTTGTGTTCCGAGCCAGATACGATGCCGCTGGTGTTAGGTGACAAAAAAGGACGGCAACTAAGGTACTGCAATGCCCTCGTACGTACGTAGGAGAGTCACAGTTGCCAATGCCCTTTCAACCCTTTATTGAAAGGGACAAACCGTCAAACACACAAATACAAAATAAGAACACTTACCAATAGCTGCTGGAAGCCACAACTCACGCCCAGACACTCACGCACACAAACAAACCAAGTCCAGCTCCTTACATAACTCACAAGGCCACGTCCCTTAAAGTCACAGATCCAACCCACAAAACTTCGGTACCTAAAGTACAGTATATATCTTTGATTCATGGACGATATTGGTTCATTTAGAACGATACGATCCGAAACTGGTTGCAAATCGATTCAGTACCTATTTAGTAAAAAAATCATCCAGTGTGACACTGAAATTAATGCCTGCCTACTGGACAGTGCAGGTGAAATTTCTTAGATTCTTGTTGTTGTCCACTTTGGCTCAAACAACGACGGAGGGTGCAATCTGACACTGATGTACCTTGACCTAGGAGTTCACCTTTAATTTCTTAGTAAGTTGTTCTGGTCTCTTTTGTTACCATTGGTATTATCCATGTCTCCAATTTGTCATCAATTTTCCAACTGCAACCAGATCCAGGGAGGTTGGCTACAGTCCCGTGGATCTTAAATTTCTGAAAGATATGTGCAACTGTCATCACAGGAACATCAAGATGCTTGGAGATGGTCTTACAGCCTGTATCTTTAACGTGCTCGTCTATAATTTTTAGGGGTGTAACGATTAGTTTTGGCAGTGACGAATTTGTATCATTATTCGTGGTTGCCGATTCGGTTCAGGATATTGGTTCATTTGGAACGATACGATCAGAAAATATTCAGTTGCTGTAAGTCGATCGAGTACCTTTTTAGCCAAAAATGCATCCAGAGTGACAGTGAAATAAATACCTGCAAACTGGACAGTGCAGGGTCAAATTTCTTAGATTCTTGTTGTTTCTCAGCTAAAAACTAATTATGGTCATTGAATAGATAGATTTTCCTGATGTACTTTACTTTTATGTGTATTATTGTGTACTGTATTGTACTGTACTGTGTGTGTTTTCTATTGGACTATGAGTCTGCTTAATAGAGGTTAATTGATTGATTGTATAGCTTTGCAATAAAACAAAGGGGGAAACAGCAACTTATTGTTATTTATATTATTTCAGCTATGATTTTATTGTTTTGCCGTATTTTTTTCCAAAGAAAGATGTTTAATTGGTGTTAGAATTTTGATGGGGTTGTTGAAAAAATGTCACCACGAGTTGACTAGTTCTCCTCTCGTACGCCTGTTTCCCCTCGAGGGTACTTTGCTATCGTTGTTAGCGGCTAGCAAACTAAGCTAAGCTAAGCAGCTTGAAAGGCTTCAAAGTGCATGACGATTTGCTGCAAGTCACACACAGACATCATGAATAATTTCTCGCCAGCCTCCTCCTCATCTGCCATCCACCAGACAGATGGACATCTTTAAAAAAAAAAAAAGTGCTTAAAATAGAACACATCCACACATACTGCGGTGTCTCATCCAGCGGTGTCTCATCCAACCACGAGGAACTACGGAGTCACTAGAAGTGTGGCGTAGAAAAGAAAACGAAGAAGAAAGTACCCGTGACAGTGCTAAATGCTGTGTTTTAACTGAAAAGTCAAAGGAATTCCAAACGTTTTTCTTGGAAATACAACACGTACTCCATATAAAGCCTCCCGTGCGTAAATCCGGTGCGTTATTTCCTAGTATTGATACAATCGATTGATTACCTTTGAAAATGATTAAAATTGCTGTCTTTATGTCCGGAAGGCTAACTTCTTGAGCACAGATCGATCCAGTTGAATATTAGGAATATAAATCGATACATCGATACAATGAATGAATTGTTACACCACTAATATAAACATATATATATATATATATATATAGTCAAAGGATCCTCCCCCCAAAAAATCTGCTCATAGGTGAATTCGTGGGCAGGGAATCACAAATAGGCGGCGAGACAAAGACTACTTCTCCAATAGGTTTGATTGCAATTGTCATTTGTTACTTTCCCACCACCGCAATTGCGAAGGTGCCTGGACGGTTCCGACGAGAACAACTGCTATGACTGCCAGCCGGGCAACTTCCACTGCGGTGACAACCTGTGCATTTTCGAGACGTGGCGCTGCGATGGCCAAGAGGACTGTCCGGACGGCAGCGACGAGCGCGACTGCCCCACCGCAGTGCCACGCAAAGTGATCACGGCGGCGCTGATCGGCAGCCTAGTGTGCGGCCTGCTGCTGGTGGTGGCACTCGGCTGCGCCCTCAAGCTGCACGCTCTGCGTGGCCACGAGTACAGAGCCTTCGAGACGCAGATGTCGCGCATGGAGGCGGAGTTTGTACAGAGGGAGGCGCCGCCGTCTTATGGGCAGCTCATAGCACAGGGACTAATTCCGCCTGTGGAGGACTTCCCCGCCTACAATCCCACACAGGTAACTCTCATACACACAAACAATGCAGACTATTTATTTCACTGATTCAGGTTAGCAGACACACTGGAAAACACCACCAATTCGAAACCGTTAAATCAGGTGACTGATTCGAGTTGGTGGACTCTTCGGAAACACATTGGATTGAGTCGGTTGTATCGGTTTACTGACTCAAGTGAGCAGATTCACTGGAGACACCGCAGAGTCAGTTCATTCATTTAAAATGGGTGACTGCCTAAAGTTAGCTGGCTCACCAGAAAAACAACGCACCCGGTTGACTCCGTTGAATGGGTTCACCGAAGAAGTTTACAGTCTCGCCGGAAACACCGCAGACTTTGATGATTCAGTTGTATGGGTTCACTGATTCAAGTTAGCGAACACACCGGAAACACCGCATACTCAGATCATTCAGTTGAATTCGGTCACTGACTCTTCGGAAACACAGTCGACTCAAATAATTCAGTTCTATCAGTTCGCTGACTAAAGTTAGTGGTCAACAACACTGACTAAGAGTAACCCCGAGTCCACAATAAACTTAATTCGTTAAAAATTCTCCCAATTTAATGAAAAAAAAAAAACTTACAGTACATCTTGATTATTTTGAGTTGTGGAATTTACGTGAATGGTCACTGTCTGTGTATCGGCACATAAAAATGTCTTCGCTAAGATTCTAGTTATTTCTCCCACCTCTTTTTCAGGCCTCTGTGTTGCAGAACATTCGCTTGGCCATGAGCCGACAACTCCGACGACACACAAGCCGGCGCTCTTTAAGTTCCTCATCATTGCGGCGCCCCTTCGGGCACTTGTGGCATCGTCTGTTCCGCCGCGAAGGCCGCCCCAGAGGCCATGTCCCACTTCTGGACCCACCGGTCAGCACCCACGTCAACCTGGGGCTCCACAGCTACCAAACCAGGGGGGGAAACGTGGATGTTGAACCTGACCGGGGCAACTCGGAGGGCACCGACCCAGGGTGCACGTCGGAGAGTCCCGCTTCTCCTCTCTCCTTCCAATCAGGCGACAGCCCAGAGGGCACGGCACTGTCTCCGGAGGTGCCTGGTCCGAGTGACGTGTCAGGGCCGCTCCCTCTTACTGGGCCCCACCCTCGCTCCTCTAGAAAACTGGTTCTGGATCTGGCGCTAAACCTGAAAGGGGTCTCACTTAGACGCTACTCCCCGCTCGGGTCTCTCTCGCCAGCCAATTCCCTAGCGACCGCCACCCTGCCCCACCCCCTGGCGAGCGTGCCCCCATCGTCTTCGTCTTCGGAAGGCGATGCCGACAGTCGGACGGCAGAGAAGAGGAAGAGGAGGAGGAGGAGGAAGAGGAGGTTTGGCGACGACCCTTTGGGTCAACAAACAACGCCTTGCTGACGGGTGATGCCCGTTAATCCACCCGGCAACAAAGTGTCCTTGAGTCCCGTGCCCCCTTATGTCAATTCTAACTGATTGCAAACACCCAGGAGTTCAATACAAACTATTTTAACAAGCTAAATGCTAACAGGTTGTGACTCCATGGCCGCCTTTGAGTCGCTACTTACAGTAGTGCCAATATTCTTCGCGAGCCAGCCATGATTGGACAGTGTATTTAATGCTCGTTGTTAAGATATCATTGTTTTATAATTGGGGAACTAGACATTTTCTGTCTTTAGGGAAGTTGATCATACTATTTTTGATTTTGAACTTGGACTGTACCATTTTATTGCGCTTTTCCATGACAAGTTCCAGAACGGCCTGGCCCCGCTGTGCCCCGGGCTCGCTTGGTCTGAACTGGCCTCCGTTGCTTTTCCATTACAAAAGGCCCATCAGATGACAGTGACGTCACGGCCCTCCTCGGCCTGTGTTTTAGAACCAGGTCGGAGGAGGTTTTGAGGAATAGTGCCATTGTCACCGCCCGGCCTCGAAAAAGTGTAATGGAAAAGCAACCACCCAGGGCGGAACCAGGCTGGTTGGGCCTAGAACTGGTACAATGGAAAAGGGGCTTTAGAATGGTGAAAAATCTAAATGGTGTAAAGGGGACATTAATGATGCTAAAAATGTGGAGAAAAAAAGGTTAGCGCGCCCTGTTTTTGTAGGTTTTAGCAGGCTACTTCCTGGTTCTACCATTTACATGCTGGTGCACGGTGAAGCGTCATGTTGTGACTCAAATATCTAAAAGAGATTGATTTGTAAAACCTAGAGCATCATATTTTTGTTTCTACGGTTTGTTGGTTAGCTAGTAGGTCCAACGTCGTGGCTTTGATGGGACTATACCATTTTAATTTTGCATGCGGGAGGGCAGTTTCTTTGCGACTCCCCCCCAGAGAAAATACATTCAATAATTTTAGTGTGTCGTATTTTAGTTTGTACGTTCTTTTGCTATTAGTAGGTCCTACTTCCTGGTTTAGATGTGACTCCACCATTTGCATTCAGCTGGGGGGGGGAATAGTACTATTTTGAGTGAATGCAAAATGGTAGTGTCCCATTGGTCTAATCATCCACGAACCAGAAAGTAAACTGATCTTACCTACAGTCATACGAAATAAAGTATGCGCACCACAAAATACACATACAGGACACTTCCTGGTGGGGGGGAAACAACTTAAAAAAATCGTGAGCAGCCTGCTTCCTGGTCCCTGTAGTTTTTCCTACTTTTGTTTGTGTAATTTCTCTTTTTGACATTTCAGTCATGATGGAACAGCCACCTCCTTCAAAAGTATAAACGGTCGAGTCCAATTCATGTCATCATCCATTAACCAGCAATTAGCTTGCTTACTACTTATTAAGAATTTTTTTTACATGTAAGTGTGCTATGTATTTTTGACAAAGAGCCTGTACTGTACATTTAACTATCTTAAATTATCATTAGCGTCGGCGGACATTTTACGCACTGTGCCACCATTAGAAATGCCTACTATGTGCCATGATTTCTTATTTCGTGTCTATACTTCAAGCTCTTTGCTAGAAAGCCATTTGAGCATTTATTCAAACTCAAATATTGAGCTTTAGGTCGATGTAAATTCCGTGCGAGTTTTTGACATACTTGGCAAATAAAAAGGATTCCGATGTATTAGTATACTCTCTGTTCTCACTAAAAAGACAATTTAACCCACGAGTAAAAGAACGGGCACACGAGTAGAACTGTCTCGCTAGTAACATTTTTCCACTATTGCCTTCTGCTAATACATTTTTGCACACTACTCGGTCAGCTTTGGCCAAATTCTCCACAAGTAGACTTCTATGCACTACTACAAGTGAAGGCCGAGATGTTAACTCGGGGAAACTATTCAACGTCATTAGTCGTACTAGTGGCACTCAGTTGTCAAATAGTGCACTTTTGCCTCCTAGTAGTACAGTTAACCCCCACATATTCACGGTTGGCCATTCTCAAATTCACCCATTCATGTTTTTTTTTTTTTGATAGGAACAAAGTTATACTGTTATTTGCTGAAAAACTCACATATTTGCCGTATTTGTGCTCAGGCCACAGCCATGTCTAATAGAAAAATATTGCTTTTGCACCATCTTGTGTCCTCTTGGGGCCAAGCCACTATTTTGAAGTGAGGGGAGGAGCTTCATTTAGTCAGGCAATGGCCTTATTTAATTAATTAAAAAAAGTCCTTTGCCACGCTCTTGTGGCATCTAATAGCCAATTAAAAACCTTTTGGGAGGACGTCAATTACTCGCGGATTTCAGCTATTCGCGGCAGGGCTCAGTCTCTGTTCCCTGCAAATACCAGGGGTTCACTGTTTGCCAAAGTTGTCTGACTAGTGAGGACGAAGGGCATACTAGTACATGGACCTTAAAATGCATAGCAGGGATATCAAATGGTCAACCACCTTTCCATGCTTTGCCTTGTCTTTTGATGTTTACGTTGCTCTTCTAGTAATTTGGGTATCCCCGAAAATGCCTTAAATGCTTCTTTTCCTGACTGTTGTCACCATAAAAACGTGTAGGAGAGATGACATCACTCCACTCAGGGGGATGTTTGTTATGCTGCATTCAATAAAACTGGGAATTATGCAACTTTGAAATGTCACAGTTGACAACTTCAAAGCCCCAAGGCAAACGTCATTTAAAAATGTTGTTTTCAAAACTGTCTCTCCGGGTAAAAAACCCATTGTCTATTCGTAAATGTCGGGACAAAACGTGTCCTCCAAAGTGGATGTAAAATAACTTGTTCTGTGATTGTACTTCAAAGTTCAAAAGCACTTTTCCCCATGACTTTTCCAATTTCCCAGTTTTATGGAATGCAGCACAAACTAACACTTGGGATTGTTTAGTAGTGTTAGAAAACAGGTAAATAAACACACTGTGATGGTGTTGGAAGAGTATAAATAATACATGATAGATATATTTCTATATTTGGGCTGAAAGAGTTAAGCTATGATCATTTACTCATGGGTTTGTTGGATTGTTGTAAAAAATACAATGTTATTGTTGATTAGCCTTTTGTTTCTGTGCCTGGGATAAATAAAGTGAACATTTTGAACCTTTTTTGACAGGATATTTTTTAACTTAAACGATACAATATTTAGCAAATAATATTTGTCTTATCATGTAATATTACAGAGGTGACTTTTGGTTGGTTATTTATTTTTATTTTTACTAGGGGTGGGACTCAATTAAAAAAATATCTAATTAATTAGAAGCTTTGTAATTATTCTCAATCACATTTTAATCGTAAAAAAAAAGTGTCCTAAAAAGCAACATGGTTTAATTTAGATGAATTTTAGTGGAAGACTGAATGAAATAATTGATACAGACAGGTACAGTGCCGTGAAAAAGTAATGGCCCCCTTCTCAAATGCTTATATTTTTGCAGTTTCCCCACTTTAATGTTTAAGATCATCAAATGTAAATATCAGACAAATAAAACCCAAGTGAACTTAAAATCCTTTTTTTTAAATGGGGATTTCATTTACTAAGAAAAAACACTTCAAAGGTACCTGGTACTGTGTGAAAAAGTAATTACCCCCTTTGTTAAATCATGAATTAATTGTGGCTAATCACAATTTTTGGTTAATTTTCACTGGTCCCACACAAGACCTCGAGACCTGTTCAATCAAGAAATCACTTAAACAGAATCTGTCCCGACAAAATCAAGTCGAACAAAAGATCTAAAAAATGTGCAACAAAATGACACCATCCAAAGAAATTCCAGAACAGTCAAGAAATAGAGTAATTGACATTTATCGGTCTGGAAAGGGTACAAAAGCCTTTTCTAAAGCTTTAGGATTCCAGCGAACCATAGGGAGAGCCATTATCCTTACATACAGAAAACATGGAACAGTGGTAAACCTTCCCAGGAGTGGCCGGTCCACAAAGATCACCCCAAGAGAACAGCAATGAATCATCCAGGAGGCCACAAAGGAACTCAGGACAACTTCTAAAGAACTGCAGGCCTCCCTTGCCTCAGTTAAGGTCATGTTCATGACACAACAATCAGGAAGAAAATGGGCAAAAAATGGCATCCATGGCAGAGTTCCAAGGGAAAAACCACTGCTGACCTTAAAGAACATAAAGGCTCATCTTACTTTTACAAAAAAAACAAAACATATGAATGATTCGTCACTGATGGTGTAGTGGTACACTCGCCTGACTTTGGTGCAGGCAGCGTGGGTTCAGTTCCCACTCAGTGACGGTGTGAATGTGAGTGCGAATGGTTGTCCGTGTCTATATGTGCCCTGGGACTGACTGGCGACCAGTTCAGGGTGTAGTCCGCCTTTCGCCCGAAGTCAGCTGGGATAGGCTCCAGCACCCCGCAACCCTAACCAGGATAAGCGGTGTTGAAAATTGATGGATGAATGATTCCCAAGACACAGTGGACGACTGGTTAGAGCGTCTGCCTCACAGTTCTGAGGTCCGGGGTTCAATCCCCGGCCCCGCCTGTCTGGAGTTTGCATGTTCTCCCCGTGCCTGCGTGGGGTTTCTCCGGGCACTACGGTTTCTTCCCACATCCCAAAAACATGCATGGTAAGTTAATTGACAACTCTAAATTGCCCGTAGGTGTGAATGTGAGTGCGAATGGTTGTTTGTTTGTATGTGCCCTGCGATTGGCTGGCAACCAGTTCGGGGTGTACCCCGCCTCCTGCCCGATGATAGCTGGGATAGGCTCCAGCACTCCCACGACCCTAGTGAGGAGAAGCGGCTCAGGAAATGGATGGA
Organism: Phycodurus eques; assembly: GCF_024500275.1. Taxonomy (NCBI): domain Eukaryota; kingdom Metazoa; phylum Chordata; class Actinopteri; order Syngnathiformes; family Syngnathidae; genus Phycodurus; species Phycodurus eques. The sequence continues at coordinate 24,351,299 of NC_084526.1, forward strand.
TGGATGATTCCCAAGACTTTTGGGACAATATTACATGGACTGACGAGATAAAAGTAGAGCTTTTGGAAGGTGTTTGTTACATCTCGTGTAAATGTAGCACAGCATTTCAGAAAAAGAACAGCATACCAACAGTCAAACATTGTTGTGGTAGTGTGATGGTGTTGGGCTGCTTAGCTCCTTCAGGACCTGGACAACTTGCTGTGATTGATTGAACCATGAATTCTGATCTTTAACAGAAAATCCTGAAGGATCATGTTCAGCCATTAGTTTGTGACCTCAAGTTGAAATGCACTTGGGTTCTGCAGCAGGATAACAATCGAAAACACACCAGGCAAGTCAACTTCTGAATGGCTTAAAAAAGAAAAGGAAGGCTTTGCAGTGGCGTAGTCAAAGTCCAGACTTGAATTCGATTGAAATGCAATGCCATGACCTTATAAAGGCCATTCATGCTTGAAAACCCTCCATTTTTGTTGAATTCAAACAATTCTGCAACGAAGAGTGGGCCAAACTATCTCCACTGAGTTGTGGAAGACTCAATGCCAGTTATAGAGAACGGTTGATTTGAGTTGTTGCTGCTGAGGAAGGCCCAACCAGTTATTAGGTTTAGGGGGCCATTATTTTTTTTTTTTACACAGGGCCAGGTAACTTTTAATAGTTTTTTGTTCTTCTTAATAAATTAAATCACCATTTAAAAACAGCATTTCAAGTTCACTTGGTTTATATTTGTCTGAAGATCTTAAACATTAAAGTGGGGAAACTATGCAAAAATATAGGAATTTGAGAAGGGGGGCAAACTTTTTCGTGGCACTATACTGTAGATTGTAAACTCTGGAAAAATGCATTTAATTGTATTTCAATACAAAACAGCAGTAAAACTAAGAAACTATCCCTGGCCAAAATTAAACAGACCTTAAGTTAAAGTGCCATTTTAGGACAGTTTTCTTTTACAACAGGATTGCCTTAAAATTAAGCAAATCATGTGCGTCAACATGTTCTTCTGGAGCAAAATTTCAAATCGTTATCACTTATAATAACGTTGAAAATTGCAAGCATTTTAAAATAAGAAAGGAGTGATGTAGGCAGGCAGATGCGTTTCACAATTGGACTTTGGACCATTTTCAACTGTACGTAAACCAAGCAGATGACAACATTTTGGAGAAAAAAAACATCAAAAACTATATTATACATTTTTTATATTATATATATTATACAAACTATATTATACATTTTATATGAATACTGTATATACTATATATTTATCACAGTCATAAAAGCCCTCTGAGGGAAACCATAACTTGTCATGCTCTGTGTTTTGGTTTGGGTTGTGTTTAGTTTTGTTCCATGTTTTCCTGTGTTCCATGTTTGTCGTGTGCTCATTAGGTTGTCATGTCCACCTGTTCTCGTCTGCTTTGTGTCGACCAATCAGCTCTCTCCAGCCACTCGTGTCTTGTCCAGGTGTTCCTCGTTGTCTCGTCAATTTGTTTGGATTTAGTTCCCTGTTTTTTTTTTTTTTTTTTTCAGGTCTTGTCGGTTCATTGTCATCGTCACGTCTTTGCCATGTCATAGTCGCCAGTTGTCTTTATCATTGTGGTATGTCATTGTCAGGTGTCATTTTCCCTATCTGTTCCACGTCTTACTCACAGGTCATAGTTTGTTTCCAGTTTTAGATATTCAAGTGTTTCTTTGTTACTTTGGTTTGGTTGTTATCTGTTGTGGGACTTCGTTCAGTTTTGCTTTATCCAATATCCTGAGGCAAGACACGTCCAGAGGGGGGAGAGTGAGTATATTGGTAGAAGGATGATGAGGATGGTGTTGCCAGGCGAGAGAGCTAGAGGAAGACCAAGGAGGTGGTTGATGGATGAAGCGAGGGAAGACATGAGGGCAGTTGGTGTTAGAGAGGAGGATGTAGGAGATAGGCTTACATGGGAAAAGGATGACACCCCGTGGTGACCCCTAACGGGAGAAATCGATAGGAAAAAAAGAAGTATGCATTTAATATATAAATATAGAAGACGTGGACCATTTTGTTTTTTGTTGATCAGCCAATCAGCCATCTATTTTCTGTTCCGCTTCTCCTCACTAGGGCCACAGGCGTGCTGGAACCTATCCCAGCCATTTTCGGGCGAGAAGCGGGGTACACCCGAACTGGACGCCAGCCAATCCCAGGGCACATATAAACAAACAACCATTCACACTCACATTCACACCTAAGGGCAGTTTAAAATCTTCAATCAACCTACCATGCATGTTTTTGGGATGTCGGAGGACACCGGAGTACCCGGAGAAAACCCATGCAGGCACAGGGAGAACAAGCAAACTCCACACAGGCGGGGCCGGGGAATGAACCTGGTTCCTCAGAAATGTGAGGCAGATGTGCTAACCAGTCGTCCACCGTTCCTTGGCGTCAGCCAATCAGCAACAAGGTTTTAGTTTAGCTTTGTTCCCCTGGCATCATCAAATATGAAAAAAAATACGACAATACGCACACTAAACATACTCATCAATAAGGCACATACAGAGCTGGGAAGTCAACAGGGGATGAACTTTAAACAAAAATTTTTTCTCATCATTGTAAGATTTCCCCCCAAAAAATCTTAAGTGTCTCCACCTGCCGCACCCAAAAAAAAAAAAAAAACAGCAGCAGGTGGCGGTGTGATGCCACACCGTCAGGCCAGTTTTGCCAATGGGAAACCACATAAAAGTAATTTTACGGAAAAGGCACATTGGATGCATGGATGGAAAACATAGCATAGTGTCGTTAATCCTCAGTAACACAACATTTAAAATTCAAAAGTTAACAAAATAAAAACAAAAAAGTTTTTGCATTGAAAAAAGTTTCATACAAAGTCTTCACATTAAATTTAATCTGTTTTCTGTCAGCTAAAATTCGTTTTAGTGTGGACAAAAAAGGGCAACATGCATAGAAAAAAAATTATTTTCAAAATTGCGGTAAACACCCCAATCATTTGTGCGACAAAAAACAAACAAACAGAAAGTGCTGGATGTGGGAAAGGCTTGAGGTCCGGTAGTGCGTGTTCAAGTCCTGTTGCAAACACTTCCTGACCAAAAGTATGCACGTTTTGACCTGTGGGTGGCACCAAACCCCGAAATACGTCCGTTTGTGTGTGTACGTGTGTGCGTGTGTGGATCAGAAAGCATTTACAGTACTTCTGGTTTTCCAAATTTTACCTGCATGTTACAGCCTCATTCCAAAATGGACTGACTTAATAGTTTTCTCTCAAAATTCTACACATAATGATGTACATTTATTTTTCTTCTTTTTCCCAATTTTAGCAAATGTAGGTAAATAAAAAAAAATTACAAAAAATAAATCATATGTCCATAAATATTCACACACAGCCTTTGCCATGAAGCTAAAAAATAAGCTCAGGTGGATCGTGTTTCCAATGATCATCGTTGACATGTTTCTGCAGCTTAAAATTATTGGGCATGATTTGGAAAGGCACACACCTTTCTGAGCTCCCCAACGTTGACAGTGACAGTGCATGTCAGGCCACAAACCAAGCAAAGACATTTGCAAAAACGAAAAAAAAAAAAATGTTGGTGTGTTGTCATTATGGGGTGTCGTGTAGAATTTTCAGAAAAATTAATTTATTCCATTTTGGAATCAAGCTCTAACTTAAAATATGGAAAAAGTGAAGCACTGGGAATACTTTCCAGGTGTACTGCATCTGTCTTGTGTTTGTGTGTGTACTGTGTGTCTATAATAGCATATTTCAAAAAGGGTGTAAGTACGAATTAGCCCATCGGGGGCGATAAAGGCTCAGTCTCTGCTTTTGGAAGACGTGAGGAGTTCTGCCTCGGCCGGGTCCTCCTGAGGGAACATCACGTAACACGTCTTCTGGCCCATGTAGTTCAGTTTCTCTGCGGGAGATGAACAAGATGAAGCACACACACACACACACAGGTATGGACTTGGCCTAGTAGGCGACCAGTCACCTGTGAATCTATAAATCCACGTGGGCTTGTTCTTCCACCAGACGCCCACAAAGTAGACGGGCACGCCGGTGAGCATGATGACCATGCCCAGGCCGCACACCACCGGCTCAGAGTACAGGCTGAAGCACAGCAGCACGACCCAGAACACCATGTAGGCTACGGGGATCAGCAGGTTCACCTGCAAACCACACACAAAAAACACTGATGCTTTTTCTTTGCCTTTGCTTTGTTTTTGGGTCACATGCACACCTGTAGATAATTTAGAGCACATGCAGTGAACGTTCGTTTATCACGTTTCAGATGCACTCACAATTTGATTTGTGAAAAACTGTGATATAGAGACCATATAAAAAACATTTGTTAAATTGTTTTACCCCTCCCATTTGGCTGCTCAGGTCGGCCCATTAATTTGCTGATGTAACCCATAGTATCATGCAACATGGACGGAGATTGAAAGTTCATTAACAGGCCTTTCAAATTCAAGCTATAATCGGGGCTATGGATTTGGCGAATAACTTGATTGATTTAGGTAACCCATGGATCGGCTAAACTATGGAGTGGACTAGTGGCTTGGAACCATTTGAAGAAGGCTATTAAACTTTTGAGATGCTGCATTTGGCAAGACTTGATGCAAAGTTTTAAGAGATGGGCCTATCTGGCCTTAACAGCATACTGCACTTTCTTCGATAAAGGGGTCATGAATAATATTCAGGATCTTCAGAGGCAGTTTAACTTGGACAACCATGACTTTTATAGATTTCTTCAAGTTCACCATTATATTAATCAAATGAAAAGAGAAGAGAAACAAAAAGATGGGAAAGTTTGATGGCAAAAATATTTAGGGATTCCTACCGGGGAAGATTAATTAATTTACAAAGTTTTACAATAAATAAATGGGAACATCAATCCATCCATCCAATTTCTCTACCGCTTATCCACACTCGGGTCGCAGGCTGCCGGAGCCTATCCCAGCTATCTTCGGGCAGGAGGCGGGGTACACCCTGAACCGGTTGCCAGCCAATCGCAGGGCACATAGAGACAAACAACAATTAGAGTCTCCAATTAATGGATGTTTTTGGGATGTGGGAGGAAAACCGGATTGCCCGGCGAAAACCCACCCAGGCACAGGGAGAACATGCAAACTCCACACAGGCGAGGCCGGGAATTGAACCCCAGAACTGTGAGGTAGCTGTGCTAACCAGTCGGCCACCGTGCCGGCAAGGGGAACACAATGCATGTCAAATAAAAATGGGAATGTGAAGGAAACCTGTGACAGAAGATAAATGGGAGAAATTGTGTCAGATACAATGGAAAACATCAAGCTCAGATGAATGGCGAGAGTTTTGTTGGAAAAATCTCATGAGATTTTTCATTATACCTTCTCAAAAGAGACATTGGACAAACTGCTCCATGATGGCGACAATGTGGGAGTCAGGAGGTAAATAAATTTCATATATTCTGGTAACGTACATCACTGAGTCCTTTTTGGAATGAGATACATGGGGTTTTGCAAATTGCCTGGGGACAGGTGTGGGGTCGGGAGAGTGCGGGTGTCGGACCTGGTTTCAGTACGTCAGTGCTGTTTCCCGGTCTAGGCGCCCTGCTCCTCCGCCCTGCCTGACCCCCAAGACATCCTCTTTCTTGTAATGCATTACACACATCTATCTCTGGAGGGCATCGGGTTGTGGGTGGAGGGGGTTTGGCTGCAGGGCAGCAGTGCCCAACATACCTGCGCTCCCCTCCATCCTCACGGGCCACTCCAGGTTTTAATGCGCCACACCACTCTGGGGCCACTTATAGACGGGTAGGGCCAATGACTGCCAGTCGGGGACCTGGGGTTGGCGTTGGGTCCCTGGGGCCTCCTCCGGGTAGCCGGTATTTGGGGCGCTTCGGTGGGGCCGGTAGACCACCCTAGAATCCTTGGTGTGGGTGGTGTCCCTTCCCCCGGACCGCTCTCAGGTGGCCTCCTGGGCCCGACCCCGCCTCTTGATTGGGTGGGGTGTGGTCCTCAGCCCCCGCGGTGCAGGCACATCAATTATAGGACACGTCTGACAGTTATTGTGCATGTGAAACGGTGTCAATTCATTTGCATGTGTCTGCAGACAAACACCACTGGGACTTATTCGCTGGGTGTGGGGCCACTCACTCATTGCAACAAATAATTTATAACTATGCGAATATCTTTGGTATCCCCTCACTTACACTCTGGTCCTAATTTAATTTACATAGCCACTCCCACCACACTTCAGTTATACAGCCGGGTCCACGACCCCTGTCCTGCATGCTTCACCTCCTGTCCCTGTCCTGTCCAATATTGTCCTGTCCTTCCTTCACAAGGTGTAGCACTACTGACCCATACAACACTCAAATCCAATCTGTCATTGTACTAGTTATATACTGCGTTACTTTCCTCATCTTGTTTACAGCTATTGCTTTGTCTTTTGTTGTCTTATTTTCCTACAGTATATTATTTAGTTACCTTTTTACTGTGTTTAGACCGTCACTGGTTTAACAAGTTTTGGATTTTGAGTTTTATATGGTACACCCCAGTTATTATTGTTCAACATGTTTAATGTTTATATTTTTGCTGGTACATACAAGAACAGGATCCTCACACATCTAGACAAAATTTTAAGAACATGTGAACATAGCTTTGTTTGAATATCTATGTCATGTGACCGTTAAGAGTGACATCTATACTCACAGTATGTTTGGACTTGGAAAAAATAAAATAATTTAAAAACAGGTTTTACCCCTCCATAACCATCCATCCATTTTCTGAGCCACTTCTCCTCACTAGGGTCGCGGGCGTGCTGGAGCCTATCCCAGCAATCATTGGGCAGGAGGCGGGGTACACCCTGAACTGGTTGCCAGCCAATCGCACGGCACATACAAACAAACAACCATTCGCACTCAGATTCACACCTACGGGCAATTTAGAGTCTCCAATTCATGCATGTTTTTGGGATGCGGGAGGAAACTGGAGTGCCCGGAGAAAACCCACGCAGGCACGGGAATGACATGCAAACTCCACACGGCGGGGCTGGGGATTGAACCCTGGTCCTCAGAACTGTGAGGCTGACGCTCTAACCAGTCGGCCACCGTGCCGCCCCCTCCATATGCTTTAAACATTTAAACGTGAAAATGATTTTTAAACATCCTAAATGTATGTCAACAAAATAATTTGTTGATTTTGGCGGGGAACTTATCCTTGGTTATTTGCTGGGAAACTTCCCTATTCACTGTTTGTACTCAGGCCAAAGCTACTGTATGTTTCATATAAAAATGTTGCTTTGGCACAATCTGGTGGCATCTTGGTCCCAAGCACCTATAGTAAACTGAGGGGAGGAGCTTCATTTAGTCGGTCCATTTCTTTGTGTAATGGAAAAAAGTATTTGTTTATTTCATTTTATCTCTACATCTGAAATCTAAAAGAGCAGGTAGAGAGTGAGTTTTGGATGGTGGTAGTACCTTGATTGGTCGCACCAGATCTGGCTTCTTTTTGCGGAGGTAGAGCAGGCCGGCAATGGTGACGCCGTACGACAGATAATTGATAAAGGACACATAGTTGATAAGGTTGTGCGTCTCACCGATGCACAGGATGACGATGGTGGCGAAGCACTGTGAAACACCAGGAGAGATGTTGCGTACTCGCATGTAGGTGTACCAAACGTTGTGTCCTGTGTTTTATTGTGGCAGGAAGTGCAGTGACTCACGCAGACCAGCAGGGCGGGGATGGGGGTGCAGTTCTTCAGGTGGATCATGGCCAGCAAGTAAGGCAGGTGACCCTCTCTGGCTCCTGAGAAACACAACCTACACACACAGAAATTACATACACATACAGACCTCTGCCAAGGCCAAACATTTTTATTATTATTTTTTTATTTATTTAAGAGCTAGGAATTGTTCGCCGCCCGAGTAGGATAAATGTATTCAGTCCTGAGTAAACAAACTGCCCCGAGATGGTACAAATAGCAACAGTTGGATAAAAACACTATAATTTTATACTATAACTATATTTTTACTATAACACTATATATATATATATATATATATATATAAAACACTATATTTTATACTATAACACTATAATTTTATTTTTACAATTGTATGACAAGTTGACCCTCCAGTTTGTTTCTTCAGTGTACCAAAATGGTCACAGGTCACAATGTGACTTGATGCTTTTATAATCTTTAATAATAATAATAATAACAACAACAACAAATTGAAATGAATAAAAAAAAAACAAAGCAAATCTTAAAATAATTTACAAACTCCAATTCCAATGAAGTTGAGACATTGCATAAAATGTTAATAAAAACAAAATACAATGATTTGCAAGTCCTTTTCAACCTATATTCAGTTGAATATTTAATGTTCCCATTGATGAAAGTTATTGTTTTTTTTGCAAAAATTCTCTCATTTTGAATTTGATGCTTGCAGCACATTCCAAAAAGCTGGGAGAGGGGCAACAAAAGACTGGGAAAGTTGAGGAATGTTCAAAATACACTTGATTGGAACATTCCACAGGTGAACAGGTTAATTGGAAACAGGTGAGTGTCATGGTTGGGTATAAAAGGAGCATCCCTGAAAGGCTCAGCTCAAGCAAGGATGGAGTGAGGTTCACCACTGTGAACAACTACGTGAGCAAAATTCTGGTCTACCATCCGGCGTCTCAGGAGGGGGAAGCAGTGCACCATCAACACTCTGTATAGGGCCTGACCTGCAGGAGCCCTTCCATCCATCAATTTTCTGAGCCGCTTCTCCTCACTCGGGTCACGGGCGTGCTGGAGGCTATCCCAGCTATCATCAGGCAGGAGGCGGGGTACACCCTGAACTGGTTGCCACCCAATCACAGGGCACATACAAACAAACAACCACTCGCACTCACATTCACACCTACGGGCAATTTAGAGTTGTCATTTAACCTACCATGCATGTTTTTGGGATGTGGGAGGAAACCGGAGTACCCAGAGAAAACCCACACAGGCACGGGGAGAACATGCAAACTCCACACAGGCGGGGCCGGGGATTGAACCCCGGTCCTCAGAACTGTGAGGCAGACGCTCTAACCAGTCGTCCACCGTGCCACCCCTGCAGTAGCCATGCCTCTTAATCACTCACTTAGCACACGCTCACACCACTCACTGTATATATTTTTCTCCCTAATCACATCTGGGCACATATACACATCAAATGGTTCCGTTCCTGGGGGACTGGTATGGGGTCGGGAGGGTGTGGGTGTCGGACCGTGTTTCAGCACACTCATCCCCACGTTTTAATGCACTACATACACCAATCTCTGGGGGACGGTGGGGAGGGTCCGTCGGGAAGTTGAATCTCAGATTCAGGAGGAGCAGTGTGGTTTTCGTCCTGGCTGTGGAACGGTGGACCAGCTCTACACCCTCGGCACGGTCCTTGAGGGTGTAGAGTCTACATGTGTTTTGTGGACTTGGAGAAGGCGTTCGACCATGTCCCTTGGGGAGTCCTGTGGGGGGTACTTCGGGAGTATGGGGTACCGAACCCCCTGATATGGGCTGTTCGGTCCCCGTACAACCAGTGTCAGAGTTTGGTCCGCATTGTCGGCAGTAAGTCTGACTCGTTTCTGGTGAGGGTTGGACTCCGCAAAGGCGGCCCTTTGTCACCGATTCTGTTCATAACTTTTATGGACAGAATTTCTGGGCACAGCCGAGGCGTAGACGGGGTCCGGTTTGGTGGCCTCAGTATTGCATCTCTGCTTTTTGCAGATGATGTGGTTCTGTTGGTTTCATCAAGCCGTGATCTCCAGCTCTTAATGGAGCGGTTCACAGCCGAGTGTGAAGTGGCTGGGATGAAAATCAGCACCTCCAAATCTGTGCCCATGGTCCTCAGTCGGAAAAGGGTGGTGTGCCCTCTCCAGGTCGGGGATCAGATCCTGCCCTAAGTGGAGGAGTTCAAGTATCTTGGGGTCTTGTTCACAAGTAAGGGGAGAATGGTACGGGAGATCGATAGGCGGATCAGTGCAGCGTCTGCAGTGATACGGACTTTGTATCGGTCTGTTGTGCTAAAGGAGCGAAGCCGAAAGGTGAAGCTCTCAATTTATCGCTCGATCTATGTTCCTACTCTCACCTATGGTCAAGAGCTGTGGGTCGTGACCGAAAGAAAAAGATCCCGGATCTTAGCAGCCAAAATTGGACAAGCCGCATTCTGCACGTGTTACAACACCGTGGCTTCGTAGTAAAAGAGTGAGAGTACTACACTGGCCTGCCATTAGTCCAGAACTGTCTCCAGTTGAAAATTTGTGGCCCATTATGAAGTGAAAAATATTACAACGGAGACCCCAGACTGTTGAGCAACTCAAGTTGTACATCAAGGAAGAATGGAAAATAATTCCACCTACAAAGCTTCAACAATTAGTGTCCTCAGTTGCCAAACGCTTATTGTGTGTTAGTAAAAGGAAATGTGATACAACACAGTGGTAAACATGCCCCTGCCGTAGCTTTTTTGAACTGTTGCGGGCACAAAAAAACAATAATGTTTGTCAGTTTGAACATTAAATGTCTTAGTGTATTTAATTGGTAGGGTGAAAAGGAGTTACAAATCATTGTTTTCTTTTCTTTTTTTCACGTTTTACACAACGTCCCAACTTCATTGGAATTAGGGTTTGTGCAAAATAAAACGAAAAAAAAGCTTCTGATAAACTGCATGTAGTTGATTGCTCAGTAAAGTTGAAGATGTTTTGGCGGGGTATTTGTTTTTGGTGATGATATGTCCATGTACCACATGTATTGTGTTGGGGGTGTCCTGTGAGATTTTTATTGTGTATGAGTGTGTGTATGTATGTGCGTGTGTGTGGGTGTATGTTACCTGGAGGAGGTAAAAAGATATCCGTTGATACCTCCAAAGGTGGACAGGGCTACGGAAATTGGCATCACCCAAGAGAACATGCCCAGCAGCTTTTCACCAAAAGTCTGCAACGTGACACGATAGCAACACTAAACAGTTTTTGAGTGTGTGACCTGTGACAAAATGACATAACGGTAATCCAAATATGACATAATTTTCTTAGATTTCATAATATATTTGAATATTTTTCATTCTTTTTTTAGTCAATCAGCTGAGCATGTCTAGCACCACCTTTTTAAGTGCTCAACAACTTTAAGACAGGGTACCGAAAGGGCTTTGAGCATCAGGATTGGTTTTCACTAACTCGAGTCAGTAGACCAAACAACTGAATCACCTGAATCTGCGGCTAACTGGAGTCATGAGCCAAATAATAGAATCATCTGAGTCTGCCATGACCAACCATCACAACCAAATCATCTGCATCCAATGCATTTTCCATGAGTCTGATAACTCAAGTCAGGCAAGAAAACAACAGAATAATCTGTCTATTCGGTATTTTTAGTGAGTCCACTAAATTGTGTCAGTGGTCCAAACAATCAGTGGACAAAGAGTCAGTTGGGGGGATGTGCGACACCCACATCCCCCATGCGATGGATGCTCCCGATACTCTACCTACTACAACTATTAATACAAATAATAATAAATTGGTTTTATATAGCTTTTCAAGATATGTAACAAAAAAAATAACTAAAACAATTATAAAATTTCTCATTATAATGCCACATGACTAAAGATAATTCAGTTTCAAAAGCAAAAATGCTTTGCTCCACTTTCTGCTGTGTCTCAAGGTCTGATTTTTGAACAAATCACATGATCCTCAAGTAAACACTGCTTTAAAGACTGTCAACTTACTACAGATGGCTCTTGTTTTGGTCTTGAATATGGAGATATGCTAACGGGGCAGGGGTAGCTCTATTCTAGTGGGATACAGGGCTGCGGGCCAACCCAAAATAATGAAAAATCCCAAACAATTTACCTTCACACCTTTCACAGAAAGCTATGATGTAGCGATTTCTCAAAATAACTACAATACATAATGGCTTGACAGACTGGTTTTAGAGCGTTTAAAAAAGTCGAAGAATGTCAAAGTGGCCTTTGCATTCTTCATTGTTTCTGTAAACGGGCCTTGAAGAAAAGGATTTTGGCACCCTTGGCTTACGCCATCTAATGTCGCTGGCACGCAGTGTCAAAGTTTGACTGAAACCAGGAAAAAATGAGCAAATTATAGCTATTTTCAGTTTGGGATTTTTACGGGTTTGTTTTGGAAGTGGGCAAATACAGTGGGTACGGAAAGTTTTCAGATCCCCTTAAATTTTTCACTCTTTTTTATATTGCAGCAATTTGTTCAAATCATTTACCGTAATTTCTCGTGTATAATGCACATTTCTTGCCCCAAAACATTGTCAAAAGTCAATAGTGCGCATTATACATAGGTATTGGGGCACATGGAAAAAAACTTTCACATTTTATAAATGTATGCCGCCATCTTGTGGTTATGAAAAAGCTGTACACTTTCATTCTAATATGCCACCGCCAACTAGTGGTTATAAAAAGGTGTAGCCTACACTTTCATTCCAATATGACAGGAGTACGTGCTCATTAAGTTTACATACGATGGCAGAATTTGTAAAATATTTTAGTTTTTAAATATGACTGAACAACAACGATCATTAATTTGACAGGGTTAAGTTTACATACCCTGGCAGAATTTGTGAAATATTTAAAAAAAAATTTTTTTTTTTTTTTTTTTTTTAAATATGACTGAACAACAACCATCATTCATTTCTTTATGGTTATGTTTTGTTTAATGATAATGCTTTTCTGAAATGCCTGACCGTTTAATTTGAACCCAATTAAAATAAAATTAAGTGTGTTTCGCCAGGTCCTTCATGTTTTCTTTAAAGAATTGTACCCATCTGACAAATTCTGCCTGGATAATCAAACATGAAAAACAACTGTGTGCTTTCTCATTTACTAAATAAAAGCAAAATAAGAGCAAGTAAATAAAAAAGTATTACGTGTTCAATAAAGTGCTTAACTTCAGAACAATTCTTTGGGGGAAAAAACCTATAAAAATACAGATAATACTTCATGTTTTGATCATATGGGTAGAAGCAAAACCATGCATTGTAAAAATGCAGTATACATGGGTAGAAGGGTTTTCCAGAATTTTGAGCTTGACTCACTTCCGGTTTCCTTTTTTGGCATTCTGCTTTTTACGTTGCGTCGTCGCTAACTTAGGCAGGTTTTAAAAGTAACGAGCTAATTTTTAAAAATCCAAGTACTTCGTTACATAGGCAGAAGGGTTTTCCAGAATTCGTTACTTCCCACTTCTGCCTGTAATTGGAAATTTAGTCAGTTATTCTGGTTTTGATAAGCCATTTGGACAAATTCCAGGGCTTTGATGTACTTGGTCAATGGTCCTAATGAGCCCTGATCGACACAGGTATTCTAGACAGAGACAGATAAGGGCAAAGCTTTTTTTGCCTACGCTGTGTAATGTGGGAATCGCATGCGTCACATTTAGAGATTTTGAGGATTCGCCATCAAAAAGAGGTTGAGTAATTGGACTTTGCCAACTAAACAAAAAAAAAAAAAAAAAAAAAGAGCACAGACAACTTCCTTGACTGCCATGCTTGTGCTTCCTATTAGTGCACAGCGAACTCATGTGACTGTCACTGTAACGCTCACCACTGCCACGGCATTGGACGCTAGCAGCTCCTCAGGGGTCATGGAGGAGAAGTAGGCGATGTTGGTCATTGTGTACACCAGCGTCACCAAGGGGATGGAGATGTAAATGGCACGGGGCAGGTTCCTAATTCAACGCAGTGAAGCCACAGTGACAATGGTAGCAATGATGTTAGCAGTAGGTTCACTGCAAAAACTAAAATCTCACCAAGATTAAATACAGTATCTCAAATCAAGGTAAAATATGCTTGTTCTTTCCCAAGATTTTTGTGTAAGAGAATTTCACTTGCTTCAAGCATTTTCTTCCTTAAAAATCTTCATAAATTGTTATAACTTATTGAGATTTTATTTCTGGATGTGTGAATATATCTTGTGATAAGAAATACCATAATTCTATAAATGTAGGTGGTATAAATACACCAGTTTTAATACATTAGTGGTGGTTCTTGAGGATGGCAAGATTTTGACTTGGCAAGATTTCTTAAAACAAGTAAATATAGCTAAGTCAAAATTCAACTGGCAGACAATTTTGTTTGAATTAATACATTCTTCGTACATTCTGTCGTCATACATTTTTTTGTTTGTTTTTATGTACAGTTTTTGCAATGTTGTTAGGAGGGATTAAAGGCTCATAAAAAACATACTTGCGTGGCTCTACCACCTCCTCGGTGACGTAGTTGAGGAAGTTCCAGCCACTGTAAGCAAAGGACGCCTGCAGAAAGGCCAGCGCGATCTGACCCACGGACGGTTCTTGACTGAACTCGAAGGCCACACTGGGCATCAGAGCATCGTAGTAGCCTGGACACATGAGGAGAGAACATGGTCTCCCAAATTGTTATTCAACCCTCAACTTGGTTCCTGTCTACTGAGTTCACCTAAGCTTTCACCAAGTTCTTCAGTTCAGTCGAGTGTCCAAAATCCCTGAACAACGGCACCTTTGAACCAAAATGACTGCCAACTTCCATCCATCCACTTTCTGAGCCGCTTCTTCTCACTAGGGTCGTGGCCGTGCTAGAGCCTATCCCAGCTATCATTGGGCAGGAGGTGGGGTACACCCTGAACTGGTTGCCAGCCAATCGCAGGGCACATAGAAACAAACAACCATTCGCACTCACATTCACACCTACGGGCAATTTAGAGTCTCCAATTCATGCATGTTTTTGGGATGTGGGAGGAAACCGGAGTGCCCGGAGAAAACCCCTGCTGGCACGGGGAGAACATGCAAACTCCGCACAGGCGGGGCCGGGGATTGAAACCCGCTCCTCAGAACTCTGAGGCTGACGCTCTAACCAGTCGCCCACCATGCCGGACTGCCAACTTGCTTTTTGCATACCTTTTTGGCAATTATAATTCTCGTAAATTTTTCACAAATTTTAGCTATTCCCCGTCCGTCATGATAACCTATCCCATGCGAATAGGAGGGATCCACTGTACACCCGGCTCAAATTTAGTGGCGATTGGCTGAATTCCCTGGGAAGAGTTTGTTTTGGTACAATCCCAGGAAATTTACATAATCCATGAAAAATAGCATATTTGAACCAAAATGGTCATTTACCTTTGCATTTTGCAGCATAGGTTCTTTCCTGTCCCATCACAATGAACACGTGTGACAGATTTCGCGTCAATCGGACACACTGGCGGCAGAAAAACAGGTACCGAACCAAAGCGTACTGAACTTGGTGAAAATGAGGCTTAGAAAATTTGCACGTTAGCGTCGTTACCTCGACCAATTTGAACCAGTCCCACAATAATGATGAGGCCCAGAGCCAGCAGTTTCCCCACCGTGAATACATCCTGGATCCTCGTGGCCCAGCGCACACTAGAGCAGTTCACCCATGTCAGGAACACTACAACACAAGAATACTATTTATGATCAATAATGTTCAACACTTAATTGGGAATGTAGCTGATTTCAAGTCATCCTTGTACGTTAATATGTGTTGAATGATATTCATCATAAAGTCAAGACAGCGTCACCATTGTAAAGCACTGCTCTGCTCAACTTGAATTTGTCATGATTAAAAGCAAGCCACTCTATCTCCTGAGGGAAATCACATCCAGTCGTAGTATATATTCCACCATATGCTAATGCTAAATTAGACATGAAAAAAAAAACTATTTCGGCATGAGTAAACAACAGACTTATGAAATCTAAAAAAAAAAGTAAAAAAAAAAACCAAAAAAAATAAAAGTAGCTGAGCTCCAAGTCATGCTTGTGTAGTTTTGTCAGTGCCCAAACAGTTACAACCTTTGGGAGATATTCTTCAAACTTTCAGGGATGTTTAGTTTAGATGTTCAGTCTGAAACCTATGGATTTTGAATGACACATATGTAGCTGAGACAGAGGTAGCTGAGTTCAAAGTCACGTTTGTGTCGTTTTCTCAGTGCCCGAATGGTTGCAACTTTGAAGAGATTTTCTTCCAGCGTACAGGGATTATTAGACAACATGCTAAGTGTGCATCTGATTTTATAGCCCTTTAAGCACTCTTTCTCCCAGGGGGGCGTTCTAGAGCAGCCATCACGGGGCAAAACATTTCCTCCCACCACTCAAACTGCTTCCGCTGTGAATGTTTGGCTGCAGCTTTCCTGTGAGACCAAGCTGATGAAGAACACCCCTGTTGCCTCCCTCTTTTTCCTCTTCAGTAATGCTGGATTGTTCCACTCCCCCTCGAACACCCAACATGCCAAGCGTCTGTCTTGCCACTGCCAGACGTTCTGGAAAGGGACAGCGCAGGTAAATCTGACTGCCAGTAAGAAAGGATTTAAAAAATAATATAAAAGCCAGATAAAAAATTCTGAAGAAACAAACAAACAAAAACTAACTTTAAAAAAAAGATTAAGATGATACGTCAGGGCCCTAAAGGGAGGCAATGTTTATTTCACTCACATGAAGATGCTGTAAAGGCATTTTGGGATTTATCCACTCGAGGACACTTATAAAAACAATTAAATAAACTGATGGCACCATGACAAACACACAATAAAAAAGATAAAACAATTTTTAAAAAACTATTTAAAAAAATGATAAAAACATAAGGAAAAACTGTAAATAAAACACACTAAAGCATAAGAACGCCCCATAAAACACAATAAAAAATTATAACGCAAAAAAGTATAAAAACATGAAGAAAACAAAAACTAAAAGATCATTTTAAAATTTTAAATTAAAAAAAACTGAAAAAAAATTATGAAAAATAACGACCCAAGAACAAGGGGAAAAAAATACAGTAAAAACAAGTATACAATTAAACACAAAAAACAAAAAGATTTTTACAAAAAGATAAAAACAATTCTATGGCGATAAACGAGACGAGGCAAAAAAACGACATGAAAAACGAGAAAAAAAAACATGAATACAGAAAAGAGGAAAAAAAACAAGATTAAACGCACAATTAAAAAATACTTTTGCGATTTTAATTAAAACAATTTTTTTTAATTATAAAAACAATATAAGAAATCATCGAGTTTCAAGCCGGACTACTTTTTAAATTTTCCTTCCTGTCATGTTCTTTTTTGTATGCTGCCAAGGCCACTAAACCATTCCACAATGTTGATAAGCAATTCGATTTCGGTCACTGACAAAATAAGTTTCTTTTTGTTTTGCTGGGTTAGGGTTAGCAAAGCATTGGCCACCATGATTCATTTATATTGGTGTGATGCTTTGCATTGAACATATCTGGTTGAATTCGGGCGTGTAGAAGCCATGCGTATTTTATATATATATATATATATAAGCGAGTTTAAAGAAAACGATAACCGATCACCGATCCGATCACAAGATGGAGGAATGTGTCTATTTAAATGACCCGTTCATTTACTGTATATACTTGTGTACTTAATTGCTCAAAACATTATATGTATCTTCGTTCCTCTATTTATACCAGTGAGGCATAGTGACAAACAACAAATGAATGCTCTTCTATTAGATGGCAGGAAGTAAATACAGTAATTAATGGTTCCACTTTTTGTGACATTTTTGTTGGTGTGCCGTGAGATTTTTCAATTGTAAAATATGTTCCTTGGCTCCATAAAGTTTGGAAATCACTGCTCTAGTCAGCTTGTGTATTCTAATCAGTCAGATCAAACCAACATTACATGACAGAAATAATGGGTCCTAACTTACTGTAATTAAATTACTTTATTTTGAATTAAATGACTTCACCCACACCGAAATTTTAGAGCATGATTCGACAGAACGGCGGCATGTTTACGTCCAACCATTCGTGCTACCACCCGCTTGCTCGGCTACATAAAAATGTTTTGCCTGCTTGCGAGCCGTATTGTATTAAAAGTACGTGAACATACCTCAAGCAAGCCTTAAATGAACGTCCTCTCCTGTCCTGAGCAACAGTGACCACCAACACACTTTTTTCCCCATTTTGACCTTATAATATAGTCGGCGCGATCCACTCTTGTTGTCGTCGCCTCGGTAATGCGTGTATCTGGTCGCATTTGAGTTGACTAGATAAAGCCCAATAAAAAACGGGATGTGGTGGTATCGGAATACAAGATTTTATTGCAGTAGCCTGACAGTGCAACCGTGAAAGAGAAAATGTATCTTGTAGTCTGATCCGGGCATTACGTGTAGTCTGTCTCAGATGTGTTAACTGTTCCACACCCCAGACATTCATTCATTCAGCTTCCGTTCCGCTTATCCTCACTAGGGTCGAGGGCGTGCTGGAGCCTATCCCAGCAATCTTCGGGCGAGAGGCGGGGTGCACCCTGAACTGGTCGGCAGCCAATCGCAGAACCGCCGACATGTTTTTTTAAATTTATTTTTTCCTAATAACTTTATTGGCCGTCAGACGCGCGCTAAAAATAAACTAGCTTTTGGATTCAAATATACTGCGCACAATGGAAACATGGAGTAAATGTCTTTTGCGGAGCCGGCGAATTATGACATTTTGGATACAAAACACAAATATTGTACTAATTAGATTAAAATAGGAAAATGCTTGCTGAAAAATACACAAATATTCAACGAAAATATGGCCGTCACCTGAGCTGCCTTCCATCATGTTTCATAGCACTGCAAAATGTGTTTGACCTTTTTTTTTTTTTTTTTTTTTTGCTGATGCAGCACACAGAAGCCTGTTGGCACACAGAAGCCAACAGAGATGCTAAACACACTTGTAACGCTAACATTTGAAAGGGTAACACGAACCAGCTGAAATGAGTAAACTGTTTCATCCCAGGCCCCAGATTTATAAAAGTGCGGTCGATGGTACAAATGTGGCTACTCACTGACGCAGATGGTGGCCAGCAACCGGGTGGCGGTATAGGGCGGCAGGCAGTTCTGGAAGGCGGGCTGCAGCACGTAGTTGGCGAAGGTGAGCGCGATGACTGCCAGCGTGGTTGGATACATGATGAGCACGGCGCTCCATAGCAACAGGAAGCTAAGGCACACAGAACAAGCTACATTTAGAAATACCCTCACGTGTTAAAAAGAAGCAACCAAAAAAGAAAAAAAACACTGTTATATCATGCCAGACCTTAGTTGAGCAAACATGCAAGTAGGTTTTACACAATCAGGATTTTTGGGGCTGATCACCGATCAGCAAGTTTATAAAAACGATGACCGATCACCGATCCGATCACAAGATGGAGCAATGTGTCTATTTACATGACACATTGACATGTATATACTCGTGTACTGTACGACTTGTTCATTTATTGTATATACTTGTGTACTGTATCTTCAAATATATTCTCTAGCATTTAAGACAAAAGTAAAAACATCAATGACCTCGAGGGGGCATACAAGGATTGGCCACTGACATAAGTTTAAGTCAAATCAACATTACAACATGACAGAAATAATGGATGCTAACTTACTGTAATCAAATTACTTAAACAAATACTGTTAATGACATGCTTTCTCTAACTTTCTCACTGTCCCGGCTATATGGATGGGTGTTGTCCAGAGTTAGCGTCCATTTGACTTTTCCTTTGTTTTTGTTTTTTGTTTTTTTCCCCCCACGCTGCGTTGCTGGAACATGGCATGCTCCTCCTTGTGTACATTCTTCAGGTGCCCGATCAAATTTGTTGTTTTGAAGCATTTAGATGACGTTCGGCGGCACGGTGGACGACTGGTTAGAGCGTCAGCCACACAGTTCTGAGGACCCGGGTTCAATCCCCAGCCCTGTCTGTGTGGAGTTTGCATGTTCTCCCCGTGCCTGCGTGGGTTTTCTCCAGGCACTCCGGTTTCCTCCCACATCCCAAAAACATGCATTAATTGGAGACTCTAAATTGCCCGTAGGTGTGACTGTGAGTGCAAATGGTTGTTTGTTTATATATGCCCTGCGATTGGCTGGCAACCAGTAGAGGGTGTACCCCGCCTCCTGCCCGATGACAGCTGGGATAGGCTCCAGCACGCCCGCGACCTTAGTGAGGAGAAGCGGCTCAGAAAATGGATGGATGGATGGATGGATGAATACAAAATAAACAGATATACTACAAAATGTTTTTTTGGGTGTTGTGACTACAGGGGCAAAAAAATAATTACAAATTAGTATAACTAAATACCACAAATATATAAATATAAACTATATATTCCAAAAAATTGCATCTGTAAAGGTTATGCCTTCGTCGTTAGAGTACGATGTTTTATATATATTTAAAATTGACAGTGGTTAACTTTTTTAGTTTTATGATGACTTCACAGTTTAGCTAGCCGATAATTGACATGAAGCTTAGTTCATGTTTGACCAGCTATGTGTTTAATTGAGAATTTTTAATGGTCTCAAATCAGTCTCCGTACTGTCTATGATTTTGTTGTCTTATGTTTCAGGATACAGCTAACTAACACTGATACTGTACCGATACTGAGTACAAAGTGGCTCATTTGCAGACATATGCTGTGACTGAGCCAGATTGTTTGACTTGACTTTTGGCTTGCTTAACCCAAGTAATTACTTGACTCGATTTGAAATGAAGTCGAGACTTGACCTGATTTGACAATGGGACTTGCTTGAAAGTTGAAGGGAAGGACTTAAGGCTTACTTGTAAATTGTACATACAATATATGAGATGATTGATATGATATGATATACGTAATCTGATATGATTTTCTTACCCGACGAGTCCGCCGAAGATCTCCGTCACGTATGAGTAGTCTCCTCCCGACTTTGGGATGGTGACGCCCAGCTCGGCGTAGCACATTGAACCCAGCACGCAGATCCCTCCTCCACATACCCACACAATGAGCGACAGCCCCACTGAGCCAGCATGCTCCAGGACGCCTTTGGGGGACACGAAGATGCCCGAGCCGATGATGTTGCCTGAGGAGAGGAAAGAGACATAACTGAAAACAACAAAGAAAGTAAACAAGGCTCTCCTGTATCAACTAATTGGCCATGGTTATATATACAACCCCAATTCCAGTGAAGTTGGGACGTTGTGTTAAACATAAATAAAAACAGAATACAATGATTTGCAAATCATGTTCAACCTATATTTAATTGAATACATTACAAAGACAAGATATTTAATGTTCAAACTGATAAACTTTGTTTTTCGCAAATAATCATTAACTTAGAATTTTATGGCTGCAACACGTTCCAAAAAAGCTGGGACAGGTGGCAAAAAACACTGAGAAAGTTGAGGAATGCTCATCAAAGACCTGTTTGGAACATCCCACAGGTGAACAGGCTAAATGGGAACAGGTGGGTGCCATGATTGGGTATAAAAGGAGCTCCCCTGAATTGCGCAGTCATTCACAAGCAAAGATGGGGCGAGGTTCATCTCTTTGTGAACAAGTGCGGGAGAAAATAGTCAAACAGTTTAAGGACAATGTTCCTCAACGTACAATTGCAAGGAATTTAGGGATTTCGTTATCTACGGTCCATAATATCATCAAACGGTTCAGAGAATCTGGAGAAATCACTGCATGTAAGCGGCAAGGCCGAAAACCCACATTGGATGCCCGTGACCTTCGATCCCTCAGGTGGCACTGCATCAAAAATCGACATCAATGTGTGAAGGATATCACCACATGGGCTCAGGAACACTTCAGAAAACCAGCGTCAGTCAATATAGTCTGGCACTACATCCGTAAGTGCAACTTGAAACTCTACTATGCAAAGCAAAAGCCATTTATCAACAACACCCAGAAACCCCGCCGGCTTCTCTGGGCCAGAGCTCATCTAAGATGGACTGATGCAAAGTGGAAAAGTGTTCTGTGGTCTGACGAGTCCACATTTCAAATTGTTTTGGGAAATTGTGGATGTCGTGTCCTCAGGGCCATAGAGGAAAAGAACCATCCAGACTGTTATGGACGCAAAGTTCAAAAGCCAGCATCTGTGATGATATGGGGCTGTGTTAGTGCCAATGGCATGGGTAAGTTACACATCTGTGAGGGCACCATTAAGGCTGAAAGTTTCATACAGGTTTTGGCGAAACATATGCTGGCATCCAAGCAACGTCTTTTTCATGGACGCCCCTGCTTATTTCAGCAAAACAATGCCAAACCACATTCTGCATGTGTTTCAACAGCGTGGCTTTGTAGTAAAAGACTGCGGGTACTAGACTGGCCTGCCTAAAGTCCAGACCTGTCTCCCATTAAAAATGTTTGGCGCATTATTTTTTTATATATATATATATATATATACACACTTTCCTATGTCGCCAATTCTATTTCCTGTTCTAAGGTCATCGTCACATTTTATCTGGTTGCCACCTGGGCGGCACCCTCAAGGTACTTGATGTTTACAGCTTTCTCAGAGGACGCGCCGCCATGGAAACATCAACCAGTAATCATCCCTAAGGGTTCCAGTATAGCAGCTTGGAGGGAGGGTCATGTACTATTGCTGAGAGTTTTAGGACTGCAACTATTTAATATTTTTTTTTTTTTAATAATTAATAATTTCATTCTGTCGTTAATTTTTTTGATGAATCGGATTTAAAAAACAGGACATAAATTCAAAGTGACACTGCAGAAAATGTACAAACACAGACTGATTATAATTCAGTGACTACTTTGGTCAGTAACATGTCAGAAAATATGCAAAACAATTTGCAATTGTCTTATTTTGATGAAACACAAAGATATTCAATCTGATTTATCATTATATAAAATACAATAATATAAATAGAAAAAATATGTACAAATATAAATATTTAGTGTGGAGAGGCTGAAATTCAGAGGATTTGGAGAATTTTAAGTTAAACAAGGTCCCTAAATGATGAATCGCTTATCAAAACTTGGTATAGAATATAATTTGATAATCAATTAGTTGTTGATTAATCGATTAATCATTGCACCTCAGAACACTTTTCGATGAACAAAACAAGCACTTTTTATTTTCCAATCAGTGTTATGTGTGTGTGTAAGCCAGGATTTGAAATCTGTCTTCCCCAATTCTGTAAATAAGCTTTTCATATCTATTTTTGATCATTTATCTGCTCAGAATGAGCCTCATTCACTAATAAATGTGTGGAAATGTGCACTCTGCACACAAGTTGACCTTTTACGTGAACACACCATCGGATTCATGCCATGTGCGGACTAGCCAATTTTCTTCGCACCACCATGCGTATGTTACTGAATCAGAATTCATGATAAAGGCACATGACCGCGTGCTGCAATCTGCACAAACGCGCACGCCTGCTTTCTTATGAAAGGCCGTCTGTGTAACGCATCTTAGCCAATGCGCGAAGGTTTAGAGTCACAAGACACGGCGCCAAAATGTTAATAACTTTCATAAACTTTATCCTATTTAAAAAATATCAGAGCACATCTGCCTCACAGTTCTGAGGACCGGGGTTCAAATCGCAGCCCTGCCTGTGTGGAGTTTGCATGTTCCCCCGTGTCTGTGTGGGTTTTCTCCAGGCATCCGGTTTCCTCCCACATCCCAAAAACATGCTTGGTAGGTTGACTGAAGGCTCTAAATTGCCCTTAGGTGTGAATGTGTGCGTGAAAAGTTGTTTGTTTCTATGTGCATTGCGATTGGCTGGTGACCAGTTCAGGGTGTACCACACCTCTCGCCTGAAGATAGCTGGGATAGGGTCCAGCACACCCACGACCCTGGTGATGATGAAGTGGTGCGGACGAAAAAAATGCACAGTGACAGCATTTTCACAGCATTTCAAAAGTAGAGGCATGCCAGGGCAACCTCATCATCGCACAGAAAAGACCCCCACCCCCGCATTGCGTTCTCAGCATCTCCGAGGGTCCGCTAATGATGCAGCGTGAGCAGAGAGAAGCATTCATGGCTGTCACGTTCACTTGTGGAGGCAGTGTGAGATGTTGCGTAACAGCTGCATTGTCCTTGTTATGTCATAAAACTGCCCCCCAACACCCCAACTAGCAAAACCCTAGAGTCCTCCTCGTTCAAAAGGACAAGCCTGACTCATTTAGGCGGACTACACCCTAAACTGGTCACCAGTCAGTCGCAGGAAACATATCGACACGGACAACCATTTGCAGTCATATTCACACCGTCACTGAGTGGGAACTGAACCCACACTGCCCGCACCAAAGTCAGGCAAGTGTACCACTACACCATCAGTGACTGATTTGGGAATATGCCTGACTAAAATGCAAGAGTCCTTTTAAAATGCATCGAACAGGACATTTGCGGTTCAGCATTCACATATTTTCAGATTTTGGGGGGAACCAATCCTTTGTTATGTAACGAAAAACTCACCTATTCATGGTTTTTGTGCTCACGCCAAAGCAACATAAGCATTGCTTTGCAATAGGGATTAACGATTTCAGATTTTTTTGGAGACGACACTAAAGTGATTATAGTCAACTCGACCTAATCAATAAGGCAGATGGTATTCTTTTTAGATGTCGGTGTTTGCGGCAGCACGGTGAACGACTGGTTAGAGCGTCTGCCTCACAGGTCTGAGGACCGGGGTTCAATCCCCGGCCCCGCCTGTGTGGAGTTTGCATGTTCTCCCCGTGCCTGCATGCGTTTTCTCCGGGCACTCCGGTTTCCTCCCACATCCCAAAAAACATACATGGTAGGTTAATTGACAACTCTAAATTACCCGTAGGTGTGAATGTGAGCGTGAATGGTTGATTGTTTGTATGTGCCCTGCGATTGGCAGGAAACCAGTTCAGGGTGTACCCCGCTTCCTGCCCGATGATAGCTGGGATAGGCTCCAGCACGCCCGCGACCCTAGTGAGGAGAAGCGGCTCAGAAAATGGATGGATGGAAGTCGCTGTTTGCGCTTTCACCTCCAAACACAATCTCGCTCACTCACTCTCCCCGTCGTCCTCGGTTCCACTGGCCCCACCCTCTAACTCCTTCATCCAATCACATTCAGATAGCTTAGTACCCTTGCAGACAGTCAGAACTCTTAAAACTCACGTTTCATTCACGTAACATATCCGCAGCTACAGTATACAATAGTATCTACTGTAATTTAAAGAAATTACAGGAGAAGGGAATGCTTTGTATGCATTGTAGCAAACCTGCAGTTGTGTTGCGTGGATTGCCACAAGAGTTTTATATGATGTGACTGTCTGTGAGCTCATGGAGGTGAATGTGAATTGTGATTGGATGAGTGAGTCTGGGGGTGGGCCAGTGAAAGGCGGAAGGATGTCTGTCTGTGGGAGGTAGGCTGACATTTGACAGAAACGCAAGTTGGATGTTTTCTTTGGCGGCATTAACCGTTCATTTTAACAATAAAGAGGATATTGATCGACCACCACTTGTCTTTGTTTTATCGTCTAACCAGACGCTACAGTACATCTTTTCACTGTTTCAGGCAGGTCGCTGAAGTCGCAGACGTGAGGGTTTACGGCTGTTTGTCAGCTAGCGTTAGCAGGTGCCTTTTCAGATGGGTGTACATTCATTACAGTATATTTGAGAACAGCCTTTCATATTTTGCAAGTGACTGTGCTACCAGTCTCATTTCCAGTAAAATATTGCCACACCCTTGTTTTCAGCGAGGTGCCAATGTTGTTAATGCCAAAACACGTGATTGGCAACTTCAACCCATTCGTATTGGGGCGTGGTAAAGTCAACATGATGACTAGTTAGTTCAACCCCCACTTTTCAACCATCTTGTGGCATATTGGTGCCAAGAAACTATGGTGGAGTCAGTTAAGGAGATTCACTTAGACAAGGTTATGCTTTACCGCCATCTTGTGGCACAGCTATGGGCAAATATAAACCTTATTACTCGACTTTACGCCGAAGACATTTAACTCCGCGTCTTCGTGGCGTATGAATCCAAAAGCTTGTTTATATTTAGCCTTGTCACGTGTCTTGTTGCGCAGGACTGTAACTATCTGATAGCCAATAAAGTTTTTTCAATCTTGTCAGTGAAAAAACACACCATCGGTGTGGGACTATTTTGCGGTGTCTCAGACAAACAACACGCAAGTTATTTGCAGTCTGTGCACAACTGAAGTACGTCGTGGAGAACGTCATCTAAATGCTTCAACACAACAAATTTGATCGGGCACCTGAAGAATGTACACGAGTAGGAGCATACCGCGTTCAAGCAATGCAGCGTGGGGGAAAACAAAGGAAAATCCAAACCGGCGCCAACTCTGAACAACACCCGTCCATATAGCCGGGACAGTGAGAAAGTTAGAGAAAGCATGTCAATAACAGTATTTGTTAAAGTAATTTAATTACAGTAAGTTAGCACCCATTATTTCTGGCTATCCCACCAATGTTCACTCACACAGCTAAACCTTATTTATTTATTTATATTTTTTAGAATTAAACAGTCTTCTGAGCCACTTTCAAGCCATGGCTGGTCTACACTGCAAAATAACTAACATGCATGTTGTTGGATTTTGGGAGGAAGCCACAGTGCACAGAGAAACCCCACACAAGCATGGGAAAAATATGCAAAACCCAGAGAGAAGGGCTGAGATTGGAACCCAGGACCTGTTCACTGTGTGGCAAACATGCTAACCACTAGGCTAACGTGTTGCCAGTGAAAATACCTTCCATGCTTTTACTGTCTTTCTCCATGCTCACATTTGCAGTACACTTGCTATTTCAACTAGCTTCAACCCTGGTTCTCACAGAAACAAAGGTTGTGCTGCGTTGGCCTCGCAGTCGAAGTGGTTGGGGGGGGGGGGGGGGGGCAGCATGAGCAGTCACTCATTTGCATGAACCAGGATCACAAACTCAAAGTGAGCTAATTTTAAGTCTATCCTACATGATTATGAATGAGTAGTAATTGTTGAGTTACAGTGAAAACAGGATTTGAGATTAGTGCTTAGGTTTTAGTTAATTTTTCCCACGACTTTGACGAGTGGTAACTGTGGAAGTACAGCGCAACCATGGTTAGGGTTTAACGTTTGGGATAAGAATAAGGTGTTAAGGTTTATGGTGGGTTATGTGTTGAGGTTTGGGTTCAAATTTTACACGGAAAAAAAAGTATTTGGAATTTAGTTAATTTGAATATGTACATGGATAAAATGTGGCAAACTGACAATTTTCAAGTAGACAAAGGGCATTTTTTTTATCACGTCAGTTTACCACATTTTAATCATGTGCAGCTGATGTACTTGCTCAAATTAAGTAAATTCAAAAGATTTTTGTTTTGTTTAGGTTTCGGGGCTGAGGTCAAGGATTAGGGAAAAGGGTAAGCAGTGTTAGTTTGTATGTTTGTAACTTTTTTGCACCTTTATTGAGGAATAAAATGCATAATCCAATAAACAAAACTGCTCTGCGATCAATTATAAATCGATCTGACAGAAGCATGTGCCTCATGAGCAACCCTAAACCGTTTATAACAACAAACAACCATACTTCCTTTCAGCACCTGCTCATAAATAGCCTTCTTTGAGTGCTAGAGTGCCAAACCAGTGCTGATGCTAATGGGCCTGGCTAGCATGTGAGTCAGTGGTTGCGTGTAACTTCCCTCCCCTGATAGGAAAATTGACACTAGATTGTTCCAGCTCCCTGCAGCCGGGATAACATGTCGCTCCGGCCCCGCCTCCCTGACAGTCTATCCCTCTAACGTTGCAGCTAAAAAGGAACTCGTGGAATGGAGTCATGTGAGCGCGGTGGAACGCAGACATATTTACAGTTGTCAGTTTTCCCGAGAGGCAGTACAGGCAGTACAGGCAGTACGGGTGAAGACCCCCAATGTTTAGGTTACGCTCCTTGTACTCTCCCGCAATCCCGTCACTTCTTTTCCAGATGTTTTTTTCCGTAACGACTGATGTTTGGCTACATCACAGCAGATCAGAGATTTCCCCAGTTTGCGTGGTGTTTTGTGTGAGCGTGTCCTTGTGTGTGCATGTGTGTATCTGTTGTGTCTTTTGTGTGTGTGTGTGTTGTGTTACTCTACATGTGTGTGCGATGTATAAGTGTGCGTTCGTGTTTGTCCATCTGTGTGTTACTATAGTGTGTGTGTGTGTGTGTCTGTGCGTGCATGTGTGTGTGTCCGTGTGTGTGTTGATGTGTTTGTGACTTGTGTTCGCAGAGTGTGGCATTTGTGTGAGATGTACTGTCCGTGTTGTGGTGGGTGTGATATTTCTCTGTGTTTGTGTGTGTTGTGAGTGAATGTGGCGTTTGTGTGTGTGTTCTAAATTTGTATGACAGTAAAGACTGATAGTAAAGCATAAAAACAATAACATTATTAGTGGCGGTCAACTTATTTTTACAATTGTACGACAGATAAAGGTAAGACCGAGCATTTAATTGTTTTTAAACTTGTCTATTTGCAATGCTTCACTGATTATTACACTTTTATGATCAGTACAAGCTGAACTCAACTAAACTCAACTTTATTCATAAAGCACAGCTTTAACAAACTGATGTACATAAAACATAAAATTCAGTAATTAAAATAATAATAATATAATTACTGTATTACAAATATCATATTAGTACAGGTTAACTGATTTTTACCCTTCTATGACAGTTAAAGATGTGTAAGTTAGCCATGCCATTGGCACTGACACAGCCCCGTACCATCACAGATGCTGGCTTTTGAACTTTGCGTCCATAACAGTCCGGATGGTTCTTTTCCTCTTTGGCCCGGAGGACACGACGTCCACAATTTACAAAAACAATTTGAAATGAAAACCACAGAACACTTTATCAGTCCATCTTAGATGAGCTCTGGCCAAGAGAAGCCGGTAGCGTTTCTGGGTGTTGTTGATAAATGCCTTTTGCTTTGCATAGTAGAGTTTAAATTTTCACTTACGGATGTAAGATGGTGGTTTTTGATGCAGTGCCGCCCGAGGGATCGAAGGTCACAGGCATTCAGTGTTGGTTTTCGGCCATGCAGTGATTTCTCCAGATTCTCTGAACCTTTTGATGATATCCCTAAATTCCTTGTAATTGTACTTTGAGGAACATTGTCCTTCAACTGTTCGATTATTTTCTCACACACTTGTTCACAAAGAGGTGAACGTCGCCCCATCTTTGCTTGTGAATGACTGAGCAATTCAGGGCAGCTCCTTTTATACCCAATCATGGCAACCACCTGTTCCCAATTCGCCTGTTCACTTGTGGGATGTTCCAAACAGGTGCTTGATGAGCATTCCTCAACTTTCCCAGTCTTTTTTGCCACCTGTCCCAGCTTTTTTGGAAAGTGTTAATGATGTGTAATGATTATTTGCTGAAGTTGATGATTATTTGCTAAAAACAATAAAATTTATCAGTTTGAACATTAAATATCATGTCTTTGTAGTGTACTCAATTAAATATAGGTTGAACGTGATTTGCAAATAATTGTATTCTGTTTTTATTTTTGTTTAACACAACATCCCAACTTCATTGGAATTGGGGTTGTACTTTGACACTTGAATGAAAGTTCAATGAAAATTAAAGTTCAGACTGAGTATTTTATTGTTTATAGGCTTGAAAACTAGTGGCGTTCACTTATTTTTACACAAAAATGCGACTTAAAAACTGTCCTGTACGGCTTGTAAAGTTGTATTTTTTATCCGTAGATTGGATTACAGTATTTCCATAAAGTTCCTATGTGGATAAAGTTCAAATCCGAATAGCGCTACATCCAATCTGTGCTTTTACGATGCAGACACATTGGCGCATATCCCCTTTCATACACCATATTTATCCACATGTGAGTGCATCTATGCTTGCAGAGGCTGGATAACAAGTCCCGTTGCTTATGTTGTATCGGCATACACTGCTTTATATTGACATACATCAAAGTAAAGAAGCTCACCGAAATAAATCTTTCCAATTCAGCATGATCCAGCCACGTATGCAGGCTCTGATGCAACTTTCCGCCCAGCCAGAGGGGGTGAAAAAAATGAAGTAAACGCATCCTGCCGCACATCACTTGTGGTTGGCCCAAATTGCACGTAAAAGGCTAACATTCTTGCTGAAAAAGAGGCCAGGGAGCAGGCAGGAACTCGTTCGAGTCCCAGACGTTGTGCTGCCGTAACTTTAACACTCCAAACAACTGTAACTTTACATTCGTTACCTTTTGAACACAAACTAGTTGAACTCAAAGTTTCAGAAACTCACCGATGATGATGGCGCACGCGCTCAAAAGTCCAATTTCCTTCTTCAAAGTCACCCTGTCGTCCTTGTTTTTGTCCTTCTTCCTCTTCGCCTCGTCCCCCATCGTGCACGGTGCCCCTCCACGTTCAGCGGAGCCCTCGAGAGTGTCTACTTCCAAAGCAGCGAGGAGTGTTCTCAGGCCGTGGGCGGAAGACGGCCTTTATTAATATGACACACACACCCCCGCACACAGTAATGTGAGCGGGGTGCGCATGCGCAACGCTCACCTTCCTCCTCCGCCTCCTCCTCCTCAGGTGGATCGCTGTGTCGCGGTGCGTCGCGTGACCTTGACTTTGCCGCCCAAAAGACCCTCCTGACTGACAGTAGTTATTTTAATAATTATTTAGAATATTATATATATTATTATATATATTATTATATATATTATTATATTATATATTATTATATATATTATTATATTATATATTATTATAATATTATATATAGAATATTATATATATATATATATGTTGGTACAGTAATATGTCGTGACATGTGATATAATACAGTCATTTCCAGGGAAGGCCGGACTCGACTTGCGACTTGCTTGCCAAATACTTGAGACTTGACTGACTTGATCTCATCTCGTTGAGAGTTGAAAATCTGCATTCTGTAATACAGCAACATTATCTGTCAGTACACAACTAATTGCGCACCGTTTTGTTTAATTCTGTCAAAGAACACAGATTTCTCACAACACGCATACGTGCTTTGCATTGCATCCAGTATTTGAGTCACTACCTGATTATGCCAAATTGCGTCCAGTGCTAACCGCTTTTTGGTTGTTTTTGTATTTTTGCTAAAGTGAGCATGGTGGGACCCTGTGCCACTTTATCAAAAGGAGGGGTGATGTCTGGAGTGTTTTTTTGTTTTTGGAGTGGTTAGTTTTTGTTTTTTGGTTTGTTTTGTTGGTTTTGTTTTATTTTTTGTCTTGTTTTGTGCTCTGGAGTGCAAAGCCAGTGCATTGTTTTATTTTTGTGCTTAGCAGCACAAGTCGCATCACACGTTGCGTTATTATTATTTTTGACACATAATTGTTTGCCACAAAATATGAATTTATATATTTACTTAGAGCCAATTCAACAGGCTGCAAACACAGGAACAATATTGGCTTTATCATAGTGATACATATGATGATTGTTCTACAAACATTTAATGTCAATAATCTCTTTATGGAACATTCACTTATTTGGGTTGATATATGAAGCGATATAGATAGAATTATGCTTATTTGTCATTAGGTCAACATGGTATGATATGGTGGGTTTCCACACGCCGTATACATATTACAAATTACACAACCCCAATTTCAATGAAGTTGGACGTTGTGTTAACCATAAATAAAAACAGAATACAATGATTTGCAAATCATCTTCAACCTATATTTAATTGAATACACCACAAAGACAACATATTTAATGTTCAAACTGATAAACTTTATTGCTTTTAGGAAATAATCATTAACTTAGAATTTTATGTCTGCAACACGTTCCAAAAAAGCTGGGACATGTGGCAAAAAAGACTGAGAAATTTGAGGAATGCTCATCAAACACCTGTTTGGAACATCCCACAGGTGAGCAGGCTAATTGGGAACAGGTGAGTCCCATGATTGGGTATAAAAGGAGCTTCCCTGAATTGCTCAGTCATTCACAAGCAAAGATGGGGCGAGGTTCACCTCTTTGTGAACAAGTGCGTGAGAAAATAGTCGAACAGTTTAAGGACAATGTTCCTCAACGTACAATTGAAAGGAATTTAGGGATTTAATCGTCTATGATCCATAATATCATCAACCTTTTGATGATATTATATTATATTATATTTATATTTCTGGAGAAATCACTGCATGTAAGAGGCAAGGCCGAAAACCAACATTGAATGCCCGTGACCTTCGATCCCTCGCATAACATTGCAAGATGCAACATCCTGTGGCCCCACCTCCTCCTCCTCCTTCACCTTCAGCTACGGGTGGTCGAAAAGCCCGGCCTGACAAAGCTGAATACTGACCGCCACTGGAAAAGAGCCCAATGGTAATGCAGGGGCCAGGCAATAGGGTTGGGTGGCGGCCGCTGGACGAGTACTGCCGGGACGGGAGACGGCCGCTGGACGAGCGCCGCCGGGACGGGAGGCGGCCGCTGGACGAGCGCCGCCGGAGCCGGAAGGGGAGCCTGGCGCGGCTGCCGAGGAGCAGGAAAAGGGCCTGCAGTTGCTTCCTCACCCTGCCGCCTTTGAGGTTTGGGAGTAGAGGGTACGGGAGGGGCAGAGTGCACAGGGACTCGGGAAGGTGAACTTGGAAAAATGGCTGGTACTGAACAAGGTGGCTTGGGGGCAAGTTTGAATAGACGTGACTTAATTGGATCTGTGGAACAACGTGTGGGAAGGGGTGAAAAATTAAGTGACTTGGGAACAGGGGGAAAAAAACAAGGGCAAAATTTGACCTTTACTTGGGCGCCTCTGTTGGCCACCACATGGCGGTCCCGGGTAGATGGCCAAACGGGTGCCAAAGAAAAGGTCTGAGGGAAAGGATTTGGACTCACTGGGGTTGGAAACGGGGAGACGTGACAAAAACTGACAAGGATGGGATAAACTAGGGAAGGAACCAGAAAAATCTAAATCTGTGTCAGAGTCAGAATCAGACAGGAGGTTAATTAAATCGGGGCCATCTTCACAATCAGAAAAATCAGAATCTAAAAAAAACATGGATGTAAAATAGTAGGGCATGGTGAAAAGGACAGAAAAGACTGAACGATAGGGCTTACTGGAGGACGGTAGGTATGGTTGGCGGCTGAGGACGGTGGGAGGCAGTTTGGTGGTGTCCAGGGTGACGCCATGTTCTTCTCGCTGGGTCCTGTTCTGGTCGGTTCATTCTGTCACGGTTGGGGTTTGGTCGAAGGCGAGGAACATAAGGCAAGAACATGGAGGCCCCAAGTGCAGGGAAGCAGGGAGGCAAGGCAGGAGTGCGGGAGTCTCAAAAAAATAATATTTAATCTTCAAAAACGGCCAACAAGGAATCAGAATCAGAATTATCTTTATTTGCCAAGTATGTCCAAAACACACAAGGAATTTGTCTCCGGTAGTTAGAGCCGCCCTAGTACAACAGACAGTCAATTTACAGAACACTTTGGAGACATAAAGACATTGACAAAAAACAATTGTGCAAAAAGATGCAGAGTCCTCTAGCACTTAGAGCAGTTCGAATGACTAAAGCAAAACTAAAAACTAAACAAAGTCACACAACCAAACCAAAGTAACAAAGAAACACTTAAATACCTAAAACTGGAAACAAACTATCACTGGATTAGTAGGACGTAGAACAGATCGGGACAATGACACCTGACAATGACATACTGCAAAGACAACGACAATGAACTGACAAGAACTGAAAGAAACCAGGTAACTAAATACAAACAAATTGACGAGACAACGAGGAACACCAGGACAAGACATGAGTGGCTGGAGGTAGCTGATTGGTTGACACAAGGTAGAGGGTAGACGAGAACAGGTGGACACAACAACCTAATGAGCACACGACAAACATGGAACACAGGAAAACATGGAACAAAACTAAACACAACCCAAACCAAAACACAGACCATGACAAGTATATGTGTGTGGCCTTCAATTGACCCTGTAACACTCTCGTCTCCTACTCGTGACCGGCGCTTTCCTGCCCTGTTTCCCTGCTGACTGTTTGGATGACATGAGTGACACGGGCTCGGTTTCTTCAGTCTAGTTTTTTTGGGTGTTTGTCCATCCATCCATTTTCTACCGCTTATCCGAGGTCAGGTTGCGGGGGCAGTAACTTTAGCAGGGACGCCCAGACTTCCCTGCTCCCCAGCCACTTCATCCAACTCTTACCGGAGGGATCCCGAGGTGTTCCCAGGCCAGCCGAAGGACGTAGTATTACAACCTTCCGTCCATCCATTTTCAACACCGCTTATCCTGGTTAGGGTCGCGGGACACTGGAGCCTATCCCAGCTGACTTCAGGCGAAAGGCGGACTATACCCTGAACTGGTCGCCAGACAGTCACAGGGCACATTTGCACTCACATTCACACCGTCACTGAGTGGGAACTGAACCCACACTGCCTGCACCAAAGTCAGGCGAGTGTACCACTACATCATCAGTGACCGTAGTACAACCTATTATGATAAATGTTCTTAAACCTACATGATGGTGTGAAACTCTGGATGTTTTTTTTTTCAGTTGTTTGTTTAATACATGTTATCCCTTTCATATCATTGTCCAGTCATTTTTTATTTTTGTTTGATTCATTGATTAATGGATTCTCAAAAGCGGGATTTGTTATGGCAAAATGACAAAATATACGCTACATACTCTTTTATTATATTATCCCATATATCCCATAGTTTTGAGTGTGACCGAAGATTGCTGGGATAGGCTCCAGCATGCCGTGTCCCTAGTGAGGCTAAGTGGAACGGTAGATGAATGAATGAATGAATGATTTGATGACTTCAATAATCCTTTATTCGTGTGTGGCCTCGTGGCTAAATTGTCTCGTGGCTAAATTGTATCTTAGTCCTTTCCGTCATACTGTCTCGGTCGTCATACTGTCTCTGTGACTGTACCAACCTCCCTTTTCTCTCAAGGACAAGATGAGATAACTTTGTGAATAGGTCTTTCTTTTTTTTCCCTCATTCCCCTCCCATTTTTTCAGTATAATTATGCATTGCTTTTGCATATGGCACCTGTAACCGCTCTTGACTTTCTCTCTCTTTGCAAAGGTTTCCTCTTTTTGTGTAATAAAAACCCACAAAAGACAAGATTGTTTCCTGATTTAATTTCCAAAACAGCTGTTTGTATTGTTCCATAAACAGCTGAAAGTGTCACGTATGGAGAGGAGCTTCCAATTTATTTAGGAAGGTAATGGAGGTGGTCCTGGGTGCGTTATTAACTAATAATATATATTTGTTTAATATAATTCTGAATAATATATATATTTTTTAGCAATATTAATATTAAAGGCACGGCGGACGACTGGTTAGGACATCTGCATCACAGTTCTGAGGACTCGGGTTCAAATACGGCCTTGCATGTGTGGAGTTTGCATGTTCTCCCTGTGCCTGAGTGGGTTTTCTCCGGGTACTCTGGTTTCCTCCCACATCCTAAAAACATGCATGGTAGGTTGATTGAAGACTCAAAATTATCCATAGGTGTGAATGTGAGTGTGAATGGTTGTTTGTTTATATGTGCCCTGCGATTGGCTGGTGACCAGTTCAGGGTGTACTCCGCCTCTTGCCCAGAGTCAGCTGGGGAGAGAGAGGGAAAGGGGAGGTACAAAGCGCCACCCAAGTTCCAAAAAGGGAACTGCAGGGCACAGACCATGACAAGAATAAATACATTACATCATGCTATGTTACACTATGTTACATGGTATGTAACATAATATAAAAATGTATAACAACACTGTGTAAAATAACATGGCATAACATAACATGGGTTAAAATAACATTGCATAACATTATGTGGCATAACATAACGCAGCGTAAGACAATGTAGAGTAACACAACGTAGCGTAACACAACGTAGCGTAACACAATGTAGCGTAACACAATGTAGCATAACGCGACTTAGTGTAAAACAATGTAGCGTAACAGGACTTAGCATAATGCGACATAGCATAATGCGAAACAGCATAACGCAACATTGCGTAACAGTGTCGAGTAACGCAACGCAGTCTGACATAACAGCATAGTAATGCAGCGTAATGTAAAAGCGTAACAATGGAAAATAATTTAATGTAATGTAGTGTAGCGTAACGTAACTTAGTCTTGCAAAACAGTGTAACTTAATGTAACAATGTAGCATAATGTACCAGAGGGTAACAATGTAACGTTTAACCAAACATGATTTATCCATTCATCCATCCATTTTCTTTACCGCTTATCCTCACTAGGGTCGCGGGCTGCTGGAGCCTCTCCCAGCCATCTTCAGGCTGGAGGCGGGGTACATCCTGAACTGGTCGCCAGCCAATCGCAGGGCACATATAAACAAGCAACCATTCGCACTCACATTCAGACCTATGGGCAATTTAGAGTCTTCGATCAACCTACCATGCATGTTTTTGGGATGTGGGAGGAAACCGGAGCGCCCAGAGAAAACCCACCCAGGCATGGGGAGAACATGCAAACTCCACACAGGCGGGGTCGGGATTTGAACCCCGGTCCCCAGAACTGTGAGGCAGATGTGCTAACCAGTCCACTACCGTAAAGAGAGCATACCTTCAAGCCAAATAAGATTAAATAGAATGTAGTACAAAGGGTGTGGCATTTTACCTCCATTTGCAGATGTTGATCACGTTTGAGAGGAGTGAAAAAGTTTTGCATTTGGGGTAGCAGCGTTTTGTTTCCAAACTGTTCGCACTAGTCCACTTTCTGTGAGCGTTTATAGACACAAACCGTGTGGGAACACCAGTTGTCACGGCTTAAAAGAGAAAACATTACCATCCCGCTTACGACTACTGTAGCAGGGTGGGAGGATGACATGAAAAGTGGCAAGAGGTATCATAGGTTGTATTTTTAGCTACTTTCTCTTCACTTCAGAAGGCTCAGAAACGTACCACTACATGCATAAAGTGAAAAGGTGTAGAATGCAATCAGAAGGAAAGATGGAAGTGAAATGCGGGCACAAGAAAGAATGCTGAGCTGTAAAGGGTGAAGCATAACCCGAGAGCAGCCTATTTCAAACAGCTCCCCCTATTCAGCTAATATTTCATGCATTTTTTTAGACAAAAAAAATTACTAATTATGTAAGAGATAGGCGGCACGGTGGACGACTGGTTAGAGCGTCAGCCTCACTGTTCTGAGGATCTGGGTTCAATCCCCGGCCCCGCCTGTGTGGAGTTTGCATGTTCTCCCCGTGCCTGCGTGGGTTTTCTCCGGGCACTCCGGTTTCCTCCCACATCCCAAAAACATGCATTAATTGGAGACTCTAAATTGCCCGTAGGCATGACTGTGAGTGCGAATGGTTGTTTGTTTCTATATGCCCTACGATTGGCTGGCAACCAGTTCAGGGTGTACCCCGCCTCCTGCCCGATGATAGCTGGGATAGGCTCCAGCACGACCGCGACCCTAGTGAGGAGAAGCGGCTCAGAAAATGGATGAATGGATGTCAGAGATTAAAGGCACTCTGTCTCAAAGCTGGTTAAACCTTTGGATTAATGGGACTAATACAGGTGCTAAGGTTCTGGTGGTTGTTTGGTTACACACCTTGAGGTAGTGTTCCTTGAAAGATTGCACAACTTGTTAGTGTGTCAAAAGAGACAGCATGCTTGCTGGACCCTCTTCCTGGTAAACTACTTAAAGAGCTGTTTCCAATCCTCGAACGAAGTAAG
The DNA here is from genome assembly GCF_024500275.1 of Phycodurus eques. NCBI lineage: Eukaryota > Metazoa > Chordata > Actinopteri > Syngnathiformes > Syngnathidae > Phycodurus > Phycodurus eques. Next base: position 24,388,647 of record NC_084526.1, read on the forward strand.
GCTGTAGCTGTTGCTGTGGAGAACTCTGCATTGACCGACCGCGATAGAACCTGAGTAGGACCATTTCTATGGAGGTGTCTACCTATGGCAGTTAATTTCATCAAATGGACTCTAATGCTGTTTAAACTAACAGCAAATAGCAAATATCTATCACATTTTCTGATTAATGCTGCTCCCTTGGCATACATTGCACCCTGGTGTAGCGTATATTGGTTTTGGATAAAAACTTAATTAATTTTGAAAAAGAACATGCTTGTGTTCACTTCCGATTGACTACATTTCACGTTATAATCAAACTGTCTTTGTCTCGTAAAGGGTCACCACGTCTCTTTTTATGTGTAAATTTTAAGAAAAGTTACGAAAAATCTCTAATCAATCTCTCTCTTCTGTAAGGTTCAATACATGGACGAAATAAGAGTTCTCGATTACAGGAGTTTCACTGTTTCACTCAAACACACAAAAACAACAACAGGAAGTGTAATTTTATAGAAAATTTAATTCAATCTAAAAGGGAAACTACAGGGAAAACAATGCAGAGGGGCTTGAGTATGAAATGAAAATCATAATAATGGTAATAGAAATGAAAATCGGTATACGTAAAGAAAAATAGGATATTGTGTGTGGCTGAACTAAAAATGTGCGTGAATAGGTTACAGCGTGTTGAGCTAGTACAAAGTTGGAAGTTGTCTGAAACTGGTATTTTACCCCAAAATTATTAGGGACTAATTTTGCTCATTCTGGCAACGATTGCCATGCTGTACTCTCAACCATAGATCAGTTGGCCCTGGGTATGAGCTGTCTCCGAGCATCTCAGGAGGAAAGGAAGCAGGTTTAGTTGAAGAAGATGGACAAAAAGTAAAAACAAAAAAGGTGCAAAAAGAAAGTTGCTGTCGACACGTTCGGTGGGAAAAAGCGACCGCTTCTCTTCCTGCCTCTTTATGGGTCCACTGGCAACATCAGAGAGCTCACGCTTGGCTGTAAGTGTACCTTGTACTGTTAGTAGCAGCTTCTCTAATTGCCTGGCGTGAATAAGCAGGCAGGGAAGCCAAGTCACCATCACAGGCTCGCGTTGGCCGAACCGCGTGTTCAAACCAAGGAAAGGGAAGGGGGTAGAGGTGGCAGCAGGGCGGAGCTGTGCTTAGGTAAATTTCAGCATGAAGGAGCGGAGCCAAGAAAACAACAGCGAGAGAAGGTGGAAGTTAAAGGTTAAATACCGCGGAGGCGTGTCTAAGGGACAGGAAGTGGAGAAGACCATGCCCCTCAGCTCTAATTTAGTCTACAGTTCAGCCCATAAAGAAAATGGGTTTAAAAATCACACATTAATCTAAAATACTCCCATCTCTGTACTCTTACTCATTGATCAAGCATATAGAATGATTGTCTAAACTTTAGCATACATACAGCATTTGTAATGTTTGGCTTCAAATCATGAGGACAGTCCTCAAAGTCTACTAGCCGAACCTGTAAACTGACATATTAATGACACAGACATCAAGGCATACATTTAGAATATTCCTGGAGGTTTGTTTGTTTGTTACAAAAGTTGGCTTTCAACGTCCACAAGCAGTATCTCTGGGGGTTGATCGTGTTCCATTGTTCAACAGTCACCAATCACTTCCTTTCCCAATCAGGCTGTGCAAGTCATGAGGAAGTTTTATGCCGTCAGATGATATAAACCAGGTTTCCTATGTTTTGTGAAAACAATCTGGCTGGTTGAGGTGCAGGAGGCAGTAAAGCAACAGTTTATCAGTTATTGGGGTTGCCATGACAACGGGGCCATAGTCACTACACTGGTCATCCTAGAAGGGTGATCCCTCAGTCTATGTTCCCTTCTCAATGTTTCTTCTGTTTCCCCAAATAGGTTTTCTGGAAATTTTTCCTTGGCCGGATTTGAGGTTTCGACCAAGGGATGTCGTCGATCTCTTTGACTGTGGCCTTGTGAAGCCCTTTGAGTCTATTTTGTGATTAAGGGCCAGAGGTGGGAGTAAGTCTCAAGTCATAACCTTCAAGTCTCAAGCAAGTCCCAAGTCACTGTGGGGACAAAAATCAAGCAAGACAAGTCGAGTCACCACTAAATTTCAAGCTAGTTGAGTCAAATCATTACTTGGTTGCAAGTCAAGTCATATAATTTTGCTCCAGTCGCAACATATATATTGGAGTGGTGATAAAACGATGTTTCAAAAATCCTAACATTAAAAAAAAGTGAATGAACAACAACTAAGATTATGATTGATTGAATTTATTGCACTGAATTGTTTTAAAGTTGTATTTCAAACTCAATTTAACTCAACTTTATTTCTGAACAAATATGCTGTGTACTTGGTGGTGACAGCCCTGTAACTCCTACAGTTATTAAGTGACAAAAGGCAAGACTGGCACATCACTGTACAGTATTTATAGTGGATATAAAGTCTTCACACACCTGTTAAAATGCCAGGTTTTTGTGATTTAAAAAAAAATATATATATAAATTCATTCATCTTCCATTCCGCTTATCCTCACTAGGGTCGCGGGCGTGCTGGAGCCTATCCCAGCTATCTTCGGCGAGAGGCAGGGTACACCCTGGACTGGTCGCCAGACAATCGCAGGGCACATATAAACAAACAACCATTCACACCCACATTCACACCTATGGCAATGTAGAGTCCTCAATTAACCTACCCTGCATGTTGTTGTTTTTTTGGGGGATGTGGGAGGAAACTGGAGTACCCGGAGAAAACCCACGCAGGCACGGGGAGAACATGCAAACTCCACACAGGCGGGGCAGTATATATATAAGACAGTATATATATATATATATACACTGTCTTGTCATGACGTCCATTCTTGTTTCATATTGTACTGATCGTAAATTTGTCAACAGAAATGTTACCATGTGCCAGCATGTCTGTAAGTCTTCATCTGACACTTTCTTCTTCACTTCATTGAGCATTCTACGCTGTGCTCTTGCAATCAATCGGCCGCTCATTTTGAGAGTAACAACAGTGCAGAATGTTCTCAATTCATAGATTCTCTCTTACTGTGAACTGATAAATATCAAGGCTTTTAGAGATATTTTTTGTGACCATTTCCATCTTTAACCAACACATTTAATCTCGTAATTCATAATTTTAGTTATTTTGAGAGTAATGCTTTCTTGTGTATACTTTTTATAGGGCATCTTTAAGCAACATCTCCATTCACATCATATTAATTGGACTCGAGGTTGGCAAAGTCCTGACTCCAATTAGCTTTTTTTTTTTGTCCTGTTCGGCTGTTAGGTCAAGCAGAAAGGAGGATCTGTATCCCTTTTAATGTGTCACAGTGGACTTTTTAAGATGCCGCTGTGGTTTCTTTTTATTCTGTTGGATATTTATTGAGAATCAAAGTCGAACAGAACAAGGTTTTTAGAGGAGAGTGGAAAAAAAGGAGGGAGAGCAAAAAGATAACTACAAAATATCGGAAAAGAAGAAAAAAAACAAAGCACTATTTGTAAACAAGATGAAAGTAAATCATTACATACCTAGATTAATGAGATTACATATGAGTGTTGTATGGGCAGTAGTGCGACACCCTTTTAAGGAAGGACAGGACAAGATAGGACAGGACTGGATAGGATAAGGACAGGAGGGGAACCATGCAGGACAAGGGTCGTGAACCCGACTGTACAACTGAAGTGTAGGGGGAGTGGCTATGTAAATTTTAAACGTCTATAGGACCAGAGTGTGAGTGAGGGGATAACCAAGAAATTTGCATAGTCATAAGTTATTTGTCCAAATGAGTGAGTGGCCCCACACCCAGTGAACAAGTCCCAGGGGTCTGTGTCTGCGGACACATGCAAGGGAATTGACACCTTTTCACACGCACAATAACCTTCACAAGTGTCCTGCAATTGCTGTGCCTGTACCGCGGTGGCTGAGGACCCCACCCCACCCAATAGAGAGGCGGGGTCGGCCCAGGAGTCCACCCGAGAGCACCTGGAAAACCGGCCAGTCATTAGCCTGGGGCAGGTGTGTCAAACTAATTTTTTGTTACAGGCCACCTTGTAGGTAGGGTATCCCTCAGAGGGCCATTATGACTTGAAACCATAAAATTGTTTCATTGCCTCATCATGATATTAAATATATGGTGCAAAACAAATTGATGGATACCTCTTGTTGAAATCAGAAGTCAAGGATAATAGTTTGTTCAACTATTGTTCAAGTTAGTGTAAAAAAGTGGTTTGTTAACCCCAAAAAATACTTTCAATATCGCATCATTGTTACATAAAATGATTTGAAATTTTGGTACAGATTATAGCATGAATCATGGAACCTGACACACATGAGTTGCTTTTTCTACATAAAATTATGTGGCCCTTTGAGTTTGACATGTGGCCTAGGTGTTCACATACCTTTTCCACCCTGCACTGTGAATGTTTACATGGCATGTCCAATAAAAACATGTAAACACATTATAATTGTTTGTGTGGTATTAGTTTGTCAATTGTTATGACCAGTGGTATTTATATATATATATAGATATATATTAGGGTATTTACAACAGTATTTTGTCTTCATTTCATAGCAGGTGTGCATGTGCTCTGCCCAGCTTCTAGTCGTGTACAGTGCTGTATATGTAGAATTGTATTTGTCCAATCAGATTTCCTATTCTTTGTGTGTGCCATGTAAATGTAATCTGCCCAAGGCCTTCAGAATCCCAAGTGCTGTCATCAGTCAAGTCAAACACACACATCATTGAAATGGTCTAACTAATCCGATTTTAGATTCACCACTGTCCCTTTATGAAGGCTGAGTCGTGTTACTATTTTCCCTGTCCTCTGAGTGGTTCAGCTAAATAGTCCTGTGATTGTTTGATCTAAATATGTGCATGAGAATTGATTTACCTAAAAAGGCGATTTTAGACATGATTCAAAATTCATTTTCAAGGCCACTTTAAAATTTTTATAAATAAATAAACAAATAAAATTCGATATAAGTTCAATATATAAATATAAGTTTTGACGTTTTTTCATGTTATTAGATAAATATTGAATGTGAACTGCTACGTTGTAGTTTATACATGACAATGACCATTTTAGGTTTGGAGTTGTTTGGAGGTCATGAATTGGAAGATAATGGTAATGTCATGTGTGTGTGTGTGTGTGTGCGTGTGTTCCACGTTTTGTCTTCCTCTCTCTCGTTTCTCACACACCTGCTCCTGTGAGCATCTTCACCACCTGTGCCTCGTTCATACCTAATTACCGCTTGTATTTAACCTCGTGTCTCATTCCCACTCGTTGCACCTTGTCGTCACGTTCCAGCATTCCTTGTCACAGACTCACAGTAAGACTTTGACCCTGTTCCGATTATCGACCTTGCCTCTTTGCCTCATGTTCTTGGATACTGTTGCCCTTCTTGGATTGCCTGCCCGTGTACCGACCTATGCCCGTCTATTAAACCTCTCTTTTGGAAACTGTCCATTTGTTTTGGAGTCTTGCATTTTTGGGTCCTAGCCTCTGTTCCGTTCATGACAGAACGAACTGGCCATAACATGGACCTAGCAGACTCAGACCCGGTGCGCAAAGCCCTTCAAGCGCAGGGTCAACGCCTCTCGAAGCAGGATGAGCAGCTTGCTGCCCTCCACCTTCATCTAGAGGGACTGTCAAGGCATCAGGACAATATGATGAGACAGGTGGCCTCACAGTTTGAACTTCTTATGAAAATTATCCAAGAAAAGGAACCAGTTGGCACCACACCCAATACCGCCACGGTATTTCCATGTGAAACAGTCAACATGCAGCCACCTGCCACCTCCGCTGCTGTCTGCCCACAGCTCTCTCGACCGGAGAGGTTCTCTGGAAATTCTGGGAACATTAAGCCGTTCATCACGCAGTGCGAACTCCACTTTGAGCTCCAGGCAGCTGCCTTCCCCACCGAGCGGGCAAAGATCGCTTTCGTCATTTCCCACCTGACTGGTCGTGCGGAGGCGTGGGCTACTGCTGAATGGAGCCGCAATTCCGCCACATGTCATTCATGGGCTTTTTTCGTAAAGACTATGGAGCAAATTTTTCAATTTTCCACTCCTGATCGTGAGGCAGCTCGCTCCCTTGTCACCTTACGACAAGGCATGCGCAGGGTGTCAGATTACGCGATTGAGTTTCGCATTCTAGCAGCTGAGAGTCATTGGAATAATCGGGCGCTACTCGATGCCTTTTTTCAAGGACTATCCCCCGCCGTCAAGGATCATTTAGTGCCGCTAGACCTGCCGACCGACTTGGACACTCTCATCGCTCTCGCCGTAAAAATCGACAAGAGGCTTTTGGATCGCGAGCTGGATGGAGATCGGCGGAAGGCTGCGTCACCGCGCGCTTTGAGGACAAGCCTCGGTGACCAGCCAAACCAAGGCAGATCCCCTGGTTCCGGTCTCAACCCACTGGCTAACGTCCCCACGGAGGAACCCATGCAACTGGGCAGGTTCCGTCTCTCCCCTGAGGCACGTCAACGCCGGCTGAGGGAAGGGCGGTGCTTCTACTGCGGTCAGTTGGGTCATTCCGTGAGCAACTGTCACGTCAAAGTTGCCGGTGCCGGTAGCAAGGGCACGGGAGAGGTGAGTCTGAATTTGATGAAGGAAGACCCTACACGGGTTCTTCCTAAAGTGACACTATGCTCTCCTGATCAAGAAATTCATACACCTGTATTAATTGACTCTGGTTCTGACGCAAACTTACTCAACTCCATCCTCGTTAAACGTATGCACCTTAGAACCTTTGAAATAAAACGCCACCGCAACACCTATGCTGCAGACGGCAGTTTTATGGGCAAAATCACTCACCACACTCATTGACATTTCCCGATTTTCACTCGGAATGCATTAGTTTTCATGTTTTTGACGCCATGAATCAGGACCTTATCTTAGGGAACCCATGGTTGAGATTACATAACCCCCACATTGACTGGTCCTCTGGGCAGGTTATGTCATGGGGCAGCAATTGCGCCCGGAACTGTTTCAAGCCGCCATGTGATGTTCAGAGTCATGTTTCTAAGGACAATCCACAGACCCCATCTGGGGATCCGGATTTATCTCAAGTGCCCACCTGTTACCAGGATATTAAAGACATTTTTTTCCAAGTCCAAGGCCAAATCCCTTCCACCCCACAGACCTTATGACTGTGCTATTGACTTGCTGCCTGGAACCACACCCCCACGAGGCAGGTTGTTCTCTCTTTCGGGGCCGGAACACAAGGCCATGAAGGAGTATGTGGAGGAATCACTGGCAGCCGGGATCATTCGCCCGTCTTCATCCCCTGCGGGAGCAGGATTTTTCTTTGTGGACAAGAAAGACAAGACCCTGCGACCCTGTATCAATTACCGGGGTCTCAACGAGATCACGGTAAAAAACAGGTACCCTCAAAAACAGGTACCCTCTTCCTCTCATCTCCACCGCCTTTGAGTTCCTGGAGGGAGCCAAGGTTTTCACCAAACTGGATTTAAGAAATGCATATCATCTAGTCAGAATAAGGGAGGGGGATGAATGGAAAACAGCATTTAACACACCAACAGGACATTATGAATATTTGGTAATGCCTTTTGGGCTTACTAACGCTCCAGCTGTTTTCCAGAACCTCGTCAATGATGTCCTGCGTGACATGCTGAATGTTTATGTTTTTGTTTATTTGGATGATATTTTGATTTTCTCCCCGGATAAGGAGACTCACATTATTCATGTCCGCTCTGTTTTGCAGCAGTTGCTGCAGAACCAACTATATGTTAAGGCTGAGAAATGTGAGTTCCACAAGGCGTCAGTTTCTTTTATGGGTTTTGTCCTGGCTCAAGGTGAAGTCAAAATGGACCCTTGCAAAGTCGATGCAGTAATCAATTGGCCTACTCCCACGTCACGCAAAGATGTACAAAGGTTCTTAGGGTTCGCAAACTTCTACAGAAAATTCATCAGGAATTTCAGTTCTATAGCCTCTCCTTTGCATGATCTTACCTCGCCACACAAACCTTTTGCATGGAACCCGCTTTGTCAGGCAGCGTTTCAAAAACTTAAGTCGAGCTTTACCTCCGCTCCCATCCTTACTTTGCCAGATCTCCAACAGCAGTTTGTGGTAGAAATCGATGCGTCTGATGCCGGAATAGGAGCAGTGCTCTCCCAGAAATCGCTCAAGGATGATAAATTACATCCTTGTGCTTTTCTCTCCAAAAAACTGACACCAGCTGAGAAAAATTATGACATTGGTGACCGTGAACTGCTGGCAGTCAAGGTGGCCTTGATGGAGTGGAGGCACTGGCTAGAGGGGGCACAGACTCCGTTTTTAGTATGGACAGATCACAAGAACCTTGAGTATATTAAGACTGCTAAAAGATTAACTGCGAGGCAGGCTAGATGGGCTCTGTTCTTTACTAGATTTAATTTCACGCTATCCTACCGACCCGGTTCTAAAAATGGTAAGCCAGATGCTTTGTCACGCATTTTCTCCGAAGAGAATTCTTTGTCCGACCCAAAGACTATTTTGCCCAAGTCATGTTTTATTTCCGCTTTTGTTTGGGACATTGAAACGGCGGTTAAAGGGGCTCTGAAAGACACTCCTAGCCCTGACGATTGCCCTGAAAACAGGCTTTATGTGGTACCGACCTTAAGGGGAAGAGTCATCCACTGGGCTCACACGAACCGCACTGTATGTCACCCAGGCATTGCCAAGACTCAATCAGTGGTCGAACAGCGCTTTTGGTGGCCTAATGTTAGGAGGGATGTTATTGATTATGTCAATGCTTGCCAGGTATGTGCTGCCAACAAGCCCTCTCATCAACGTCCTTCTGGGGAGTTGCGACCCCTGCCAATACCACAACGTCCTTGGTCAGACATTTCCGTAGACTTTGTGACAGGATTACCGGCCTCTAAAGGCAATACCACCATTCTTACAGTTGTTGACAGGTTCTCTAAGATGGCACACTTCATTGCACTCCCAAAACTCCCCTCAGCTAAAGATACTGCAGAGTTAATGATCAATCACGTATTCAAATTCCACGGTTTCCCCAAGAATGTGGTGTCTGATAGGGGTCCCCAATTCATTTCGCAATTTTGGAAGGAGTTTTGCAATCTCATAGGTGCTACCGTCAGTCTGTCATCTGGGTTTCATCCTGAAACCAACGGCCAAACCGAGAGGCTGAACCAGGACCTGGAGACGGGGCTCCGATGTCTCGCTTCACAGGATCCGCGATCCTGGTCTCAGAAATTGGTTTGGGTCGAATTCTCCCACAATTCCCTCCCCTCTGCATCCACTGGTCTATCGCCTTTTCACGTTGTGCATGGTTACCAACCATCTCTGTTTCCTGCCATAGCCCCTGAGTCCACAGTTCCAGCGGCATTAACCTTGGTGAGACGCTGCAGAAGGACCTGGGAGCGAGCCCGACAGATGCTGCTGCGCCAGGGACGGTCCTACAAAGCCGCTGCTGACCGTCGGAGGACACCGGCCCCGAATTACAAAGTGGGTCAGCGAGTTTGGCTCTCGACCAAACATATTCCACTCCGGGTGGAGTCCAAGAAGCTCGCTCCCAGGTTCGTTGGGCCCTTCCCCATCACAAAGATCATCAACCCTGTCACCGTGAAGCTGAGTCTCCCAAGGTCGATGCGGGTCCACCCTGCTTTTCATGTCAGCATACGCAAACCAGCCCGGGAGTCCCCTCTGGTCCCGCCTTCCAGGCCCCCTCCTCCTCTCCGGTTTGTTGATGGGGACCCGGTCTTCGCTGTGAAGCGGCTGTTGTCGTCTCGTCGGAGGGGGAGGGGGTTTCAATATCTGGTGGACTGGGAGGGCTATGGGCCTGAGGAACGTTCATGGGTACCGTCTGCGTTTATCATGGATGATTCGCTCATTCGGGACTTCCACGTTGCGCATCCAGGGGCCCCAGGGCCGTCTGGGGCCGGCCGTTAAGGGGGGGGGTACTGTCGTGTGTGTGTGTGTGTGTGTGTGTGTGTGTGTGCGTGTGTTCCACGTTTTGTCTTCCTCTCTCTCGTTTCTCACACACCTGCTCCTCGTTCATACCTAATTACCGCTTGTATTTAACCTCGTGTCTCATTCCCACTCGTTGCCAGTTCGTTGTACCTTGTCGTCACGTTCCAGCATTCCTTGTCACAGACTCACAGTAAGACTTTGACCCTGTTCCGATTATCGACCTTGCCTCATGTTCTTGGATACCGTTGCCCTTCTTGGATTGCCTGCCCGTGTACCGACCTATGCCCGTCTATTAAACCTCTCTTTTTGGAAACTGTCAATTTGTTTTGGAGTCTTGCATTTTTGGGTCCTAGCCTCTGTTCCGTTCATGACAGGTAAGTGTGTTTCTTGCTTTAGTAATAATGCCTTTCATCCTCAAATATTGGATATGCCTCTGTCTCTTCTTTAATGCCACACAGAGTTATACATGTGTAGTCTTTTTGTACATTATTTTTGCAACGTGATGGTGGCGATTAGGTCACTGAAGACCCAGGTCCCAAATTCAACACCCGCCACTAGTTATAACTTCGATGAAGATCACATTTATGTAGAAATCCAGGTCATTCCAAAGGATTCACATACTTTTTCTTGCAACTGTATCGACAGTATTTAGATGTACACAACGTACGTAGAGCAATCCCATTTGAGCCTAATGGAACGCGAATGTAACATAATCTAACACTGCACACGGAAGTCGGGAGAACGACACACTTCATCCGAGGGACTGACTTTGTGCGCCTCAATTGTGGCTGCTGTTTTGGAAAGCAACTTCAGACTTCCAATGAGGCTCAGGAGTTAACATTCTCTCTTTGATCTTGATGTGTGTGATATTATGTCGATCCAGCCATCCATTTTTTTTTTATAGCACTTGTCCTGTCATTTGGGTCGCGGGTGAGCTGGATCCTATACTACAGTAGCTGACTTAGGGTGAGAGGAGGGATACACCCTGGACTGGTCGCCAGCCAGTCACAGGGCACAAGCAAGTGCTAATTATTTCACCGATGGTTAATTTAGAGTTTTCAATCATGCCTGTTTTTGGAATGTGGATGGAAGCTGGATTCCCCAAAAGGCCAGAGCCAAGAAGAGCCGAGATTGGAGAACTGTGAGGCAAACCCCTATTTCACCATGCTGCCTGTGATGTTACATATGTGTGGGTGATAAAACTTGCTCTTACAATTGTTTGCCAAAGGAGGTTGGGAAGAGTGAGGCGGAACAATTGTCAATTTGTGCTGCATCATCATTTTGCCCACAGTGACCAATTCCTGTTGTTTCAGCCAAAGTGACACAAGGACTTCAAGGTGGAGGAACATTTCCGAATGCTGTGTGTAACTTCACCACACGCCCACACACACACACACACACATACTTGCTACAGTTCAAGAAGTTAAACGGCTAAGTTGCAGATGGCGAATACTAACGAGTGCACAATTAACTTGCAGGGTCACCCTCCTCCCTCTCTCCAGAAAGGAGTAAGCAGCCTCTGACAAAGAGAGGGGGTCTGCAGAACACTGGGCTTCAGTGTGGCGGCAAGACGGCAGGACGAAGAAGAGGATGAAGAGGAGGAAGTAAGGTTGAACGGACCAACTGCTGTGGCGGCATCTATGCTAACATAATGTAGACAAATGCATCACCGCACATACCAAAAAAAGGAGACACAACCACACAGCCTGTTACTACACATACACACGCGCGCACACACACACTGATGGGCCCTGTTCTCATTGTGACCACTCAGTGCAGGTCACCCGAGAAATATTCCTATGATATTCCGGCACAAGGAACACTGGGAAAAACACTGTGATACAGACACAAAACGAACCATCTTAGTATTTATTTGTAGACATTTATTGAATGTTAGCGTTATTTCTTAATGCTGTTATTTGTTGTTTCCTTTTGGGTTTTTTTATGGTGGTGGTGTCTAATAAGAGAATCTGATGAATACATTACTGTAAATATATTTTAATGTTATTACTATTTAATTACAGAAATAACATGATAATTCACTGTATTGTTTTTATACCATTACTTTTGATTGGCTCCACTGTTTTTAAAATGCATTTATTATTATTATTACTACTACTACTATATCTAGCTTGTGATGTGATATTGATTTGAAAACATAGAATTTATTTCATCCATCCATCCATCCATCCATCCATTTTCTGAGCCGCTTCTCCTCACTAGGGTGGCCTATCCCTGCTATCATCGGGCAGGAGGCAGGGTACACCCTGAACTGGTTGCCAGCCAATCGCAGGGCACATATAAACAAACAACCAGTCGCACACAGTCACACCTACGGAAAATTTTGATTAATTAATGCATGTTTTTGGGAGGCGGCACGGTGGCCGACTGGTTAGAGTGTCGGCCTCACAGTTCTGAGGACCTGGGTTCAATCCCCGCCTGTGTGGAGTTTGCATGTTCTCCCCGTGCTTGTGAGAGTTTTCTCCAGGCACTCTGGTTTCCTCCCACATCCCAAAAACATGCATTAATTAGTGAGAAGTGGCTCAGAAAATGGATGGATGTTTTTTTCCTCACAGGTTGATTCCAGAACCACTCAATCACTTGAAATTAACTTATGGAGACATATTTGTCCTTTAGCACACACAGCTTGGACTGCTTTCGCCAGCTTGATGGCTATGTCCACAGACTCAAGGTTTACAATGCCATCGTCAACATAAAAAAAAATCTGATGAAGTCTGCTGCTTTTTCTCTTTCATTTTGGTTTGTTGCTGGTCTTGCTGCTAATAACGGCCTTGTGCTAATTAGCAGGCCATGCTCACACAATGGTAAGGGTGTATCAAAAAATAGTGGAATTTGGCTACAACTGTATCTACAAAAAAAGTACAGTCCCACAGGTTTAAAAATATCCAGGAGTCGCTTCTTCTCATTTCTTTGGAAGAAGAAAAACAAGCTGATCAGCAAAAACAAATGTGAACAGAGGCAAAGCAAGCAGAGCGAGCAGAAAAGCCTCTGCATTGTAAGAGAGCGTCTGCACCAAGTCCAGTAATGCATACGCCAGGCTCTGGTACAGTGATGGTCGATGATGAGATCCATTCTGGGACTATCATTAATGTGCTGCTATCTGCACCTCCATTCACAATGCATGATAATGCAGCAGTATTTCCTTCCATGTTCTGAGCGCTTTATGAAGGTGACTTCTCCACAAATGGCCGGCATTTGTGTAATGGAGTGGGATGGTTCCCTTTACATTTGCTGCACGTGGCTTTCCTTATAAAGTCTTTTGAGTGATGACTTCTCCACAGGCGTGCAAAACACAAACTACTGTCTCTTACAAACCTTTTCTTTCCCTCTACAATTTTTCCATGAGCTTTTGGCATATACTGTATGTATGGAATGATCTTCACAGTACATACATTTCACAGGGCCTAATTTCTGTGTGGATGTAATCTCTTTCTCGGGTTTGGTCTCATGACTGGTGTGGGATTTGACTTTGGTAATTGAACTGAATAAGGGCTGCACATTGGTGGCAAAGGTGTTTGCCTTTGGACACTTTATTTCTCTTGTGTGCCTTTCTTCAATAGGCTTCAGGGCATACAACGAAGACACTGGGTTCCACACTATAGGTGCTTCTTTTGAGATGAAGTTAGCAAACTCCTTACATCTCCGGCATTGCCCAATTCCAACTTGAAGTTACCCACTCTAGTTGGCCAACATCTTTAAATTCTCTTCGCATTCGTTAAGTACCTGCAAACCTTTGACATGAGGCATGATACAAAATTCAAGCTGCTTATCTCCTGCTATTCCTTGCAGTTCCAGGATGTCTGTCATGGCTAATTTGAAACCGAATTTGTTGAACTGGATCAAACTGAATGTGAAAATACATCATTTGAATTTTCATTGCAGATAAAGGCTGCACGGTGAGCGACTGGTTTGCACATCTGCCTCACAGTTCTGGAGACCGGGGTTCAAATCCCAGCCCCGCCTGTGTGGAGTTTGCATGTTCTCCCTGTGTCTGTGTGGGTTTTTGTCCGGGTACTCCGGTCCCCCCCCAACCCCCCCTCTCCGAAATGCATGGTAGGTTGATTGAAGACTCTAAATTGCCCATAGGTGTGAATGTGAGTGTGAATGGTTGTTTGTTTATGTGCCCTGCGATTGGCTGGCGACCAGGTCAGGGTGTACCCTGCCTCTCGCCCGAAGATAGCTGGGATAGGTTCCAGCATAAGCGGTACAGAAAATGGATGGATGGCATTGAAGATAAAAAATTCTTACATTCACTTTCAAGTTTCTTGGATTTCAGTTACTACAAATTCAAATTATGTTTTTCAAATTCAGTTCGTAAATTCAAGTTCAATTCCTTGTGGCACACATTTCAGCCCATACACATGGTCTAACCCGCCTCCTCGCAGAGTTATGTCAAGCGCAGCACTGTACTTGCGCATGTAACGAAAATAGAGCCCTTAATGTTGCCATTTTCTATAATGATGAAGAGGTATTGATGTTGCACTTTCCAAAAAAAACAAGAAATAAGTGCAGATAGAAGTGAAATTTTATGCCCATATTGTGATATTTATTTTGACTTGATTTGTTTTTGTACATTGCAGTTGTCATGTTTATCCTCCGTTTCTTGAACACGCATGTATAGTTTTGAACAATACATGCTCTTTATTGGCGGCACGGTGGACGACTGGTTAGAGCGTCAGCCTCACAGTTCTGAGGACCTGGGTTCAATTCCCGGCCCCGCTGTGTGGAGTTTGCATGTTCTCCCTGTGCCTGCGTGGGTTTTCTCTGGGCACTCCGGTTTCCTCCCACATCCCAAAAACATGCATTAATTGGAGACTCTGAATTGCCCATAGGCATGACTATGAGTGCGAATGGTTGTTTGTTTCTATGTGCCCTGCAATTGGCTGGCAACCAGTTCAGGGTGTACCCCGCCTCCTTCCCGATGACAGATGGGATAGGCTCCAGCACGCCCGCGACCCTCGTGAGGAGAAGCGGCTCAGAAAATGGATGGATGGATGTTCTTTATTGTTCTAAACTTCAAATTATCTCCTGCATCTTCGAAGGGTGAGTAGTTTTACTTAATTAGATTTTTACTATTTATGTATTCATTTCGACGTCGTCCACACATTCTAGATAAATTCTTGAGAGTAGGCGGGAAAAGAGAGGCCATCATTCCCGACAATCCATCATCCCTTCACCCTCCTCTTTAAGCATTTTACTGCGCCGCCTCCATGGATTTGTTGTGGTTTGTTACCACAAGGGGAGCCGGAGTTCTTGTGACACGGGAGCGGAGGCGGCATGGCAACGCCACTACTGCCGCTGCGCTTCCTGTCGGAGGGTCAACGCCGGTTGTTCGCCAGCCTCATGCCCCCCACTTGTGCTTTGAGAGGCGATGCACTCACAGCCATCTCTGTGCGGCCATTGTGCAAAGACAAATGAGCGGAAAAGGCACAAGCGACCTCAGTTCATGGCGCTCACAAGAGCACCAGTTCTATACGAACATGTTTTCATATATAGAATATCAGAAAATGCATCAAAACCACATTAATTATTATGTCTCATGTCTCTTATTATGTCTGATATTCACTATGTAATTTATTGGACATCATAGCTTTTTATATATCAGAGTGCCATGTTTAAGGCAAAACATTCCAGGGTAGGGGAGTATCAAAGGCAAAAGTATTTGTAACTACATCAAAAAAGGAAATGGTAACAAACCTCATTGACTCATACGCCATATTAAAGTCCCTGTAAAGTGAAAATACAAATGTATTACAAACTTGAGGCGAGTGTTGTTAACAAATCTGGCTAGTGAGGCTAAAGCGGTATGGTAAATGGATGGATGGAAGAAAATAAATGCCAAGTATATAAAATGAGGGGTCAGAAATCATACAAAATAGAGACGTCCACTGAGCTCTGAGTCGCTGTGAGCATGTCTGCTGAATTTTCTCCTCTCAGTCATATATGTTCGTACGTCTAGCATATGCCTACACATCACTATGCCCCATATTCTCCCGTTGATGCATAAGTCAGTATTTTACGTGCCTGGCTTGTGCGTTTTCATGTTACGCCGATTCTGCCATAATGACTTCTGACACACCGTTCACGCACGCCCGGCCAATTTGCGCACAACAGCTTGAGAGCCATGACTCATTGAAGTCTGCAGGTGGGTAGAATTCCCAGAATATGGATTTTTCCTGAGACGTGAAAGCCTTTGAAATCCACTCGAAGACTACGTCGCAGTTTAAATGTGAAACTAACCCTCGTAGAGCAAACGGAAGTTAATGGCCTGTGAGGCGTCAGCACCGCTCGTCTAACAGGCTCAGGGACATGTGTTTTTGTGTTCTATAGTCTCTATATTACATCCATCCATTTTATACATTTTCCTCACTAGGTCCACGGGCGTGCTGGCATGCTCAGAGGCAGGGTACACCCTGAACTGGTCGCCAGCCAATCACAGGGCACACTAATGTGGTCAGGACACATTACTGCCGTTAAGCGGCCGGCAATGAGTCAGGTGTCCGTTAGCGTGCCGAGTCAGCCAGCAGCAGCCATCGGAGGCTCGCAGCACTCGAGTGACTCAAAACATGCAATATGATGTTTCACCTTCGCAGGGCGCTAGACTTACTACAGTCTCTGGAGCGTGCAAGAGGAAACCAGCTCCTTGGCCAGAATGCGCTCGAGGCCAGGTACGATAGCGAACGCCCACATTTTAGCGTTACTCCACCCAAAGTGCGTACATAGCCAGAAGACGCGCAAGTGATCGACTTAGTGGGAGGCAGAGGGAAAAGCGCCGAGCTTCTCGCCTATTCTGACTTCAGCATACGGGAGAGATGTTTGAGGCATAAAAATATATCCAGTGTAAACCTCCAGTGTAATATATTCCACTGAATCATCACGAAGATCTTCCGTGCCGCGACTAGCTTACGAGCTAACAGACTTTGTGGATCTCGCTCGGCGTGCTAATCAGTGTGGCGCACATTATTCAGCATGTGGCTCACTGATGGACATTTGAGCACATTCTTCCTGCTAGTTATAAACCCACAGTGCTTTGCGTTATAAGGGTAGCCCGAATAACACAAAATATACAACACGGGAATTTAAATCTCAATATCAAGGTGTTCTGTAAATTCTGCTTCGGAAGATGCATTTTTTTTTTCTGGTTGTAGCATAGCTTGCTAGCTAACTGCATGCTGTAGTGGCAGAAATTGGTCTTGTAATAAAAATTTAAATTACAATTACGCCGGATAGCCACTGATTGAATGAATATGCTCACTACTATCGTGGGGGAGGGCCAAGTGTATACTTGGACTTGCTTTTAGGGAAAAAATCTGGACAACTGAAATGGTGAAAAAGAGTTTAATGCTATATCTCAACGATTCAGTCATGCTTTGTCTTTGCATGTTTTCAGCAATTA
This sequence comes from Phycodurus eques, assembly GCF_024500275.1. Classification (NCBI taxonomy): domain Eukaryota; kingdom Metazoa; phylum Chordata; class Actinopteri; order Syngnathiformes; family Syngnathidae; genus Phycodurus; species Phycodurus eques. The sequence goes on from NC_084526.1 coordinate 24,405,977, forward strand.
TCTCCAAACATATATAATGCATTCAGAAACTTTACAAAAAAAAAAAAAGTCATTGATGGGGGCTTTACAGGTTTGAGTTTTGTAAATGTTACTGTGTCAATACAATTACATAATGACATAAATAAAGGTCCAAGTTTAGCAGTAACAAGTTCAAACAATTCCACTGTAACAAGCTATATTAACTCATATAGGTCTCGTTGAAGCCCTTAATGAGGGCTTTCAAGATACATCCATCCATCCTCCGAGCCGCTCCTCCTCACTAGGGTCGCGGGCGTGCTGGAGCCTATCCCAGCTATTATCGGGCAGGAGGCGGGATACACCCCGAACTGGTTGCCAGCCAATCGCTGGGCACATACAAACAAACAACCATTCGCACTCACAGTCACACCTACAGGCAATTTAGAGTCTCCAATTAATGCATGTTTTTGGGATGTGGGAGGAAACCGGAGTGCCCGGAGAAAACCCATGCAGGCACAGGCAGAACATGCATACTCAACACAGCCGGGGCCAGGGTTCGAACCCGGGTACTCAGAACTGTGAGGCTGACGCTCTAACCAGTTGTCCACCGTGCCGCCTTACTGGATACAGTAGATCATTATTGTGTCAACATGTCCTCACACGCTGATGTAATAAACCCAAATTATATTGTTTACTTCACAATTACCCCGTAACATGGTAAAAAAAAAAATAGCTTGCCACAAACCTCATTGACTTGTAAGATATATTCAAGGCCAAGATGTGGGCTTTCTAGAAAGCTCATCATATTGACAACATTTCCTTATATGCCAATGTTTTGTTTTGTGCCTTATGTCCATAAGATTTACTTGCAACAAGGTCAAAAATTTAATTTCAACAAACCCCATTGACTTATACATCATATTAAAGCCATTGATGAGGGCTTTCTAGCAATGCAATTATTTTTGTACAAATGGACACATATGATACAAAGTAATGACCATTGATTTATAGGTCATATCTAAGACCATGAGGAAGGCCTTTGTAGATAGGTCACTATTTCATTCATGTCTTTACATGATTATGCAATGACAAATATATTTAGGCTCAGGTGTGGTTGTGACCCAATTAGTTTGCAACAGGTGTGGCTAAAATAAATAAATAAATCACGATATAGAAATCATGCAAATTAGCTTTGTTTTGTATACCTGTATTAGATGTCAGTCAAGCTATATTCCCAGTTGGATGAAAATTAAAGCAACCAAAATATTTTTGATGAGATAATAATCTCATTTTTAATTTATAATGTCACATGCTTGAGTGCATCATTTACTATGCGGCGCTTTTCCTATGACAAATGCTTTCAGGTAAACAACTGCAGTGATTAAAAAAAAACAACAACAACACAAAACCTAAAGTAAAAACAAGGGGAAATGTGTATTTCTTGAAAGTGTGGAGGCTGCTATCATTTCACGCGGGCTCAAAATTGTATCATCACCTTTGCAGGTAACTTTTCCAGGCCTTGGTTGGTAAACCATCAAGCTCTACTCCTCTCTAGTGGCCAATAGGGTTCAGTGCACAATTTGCTTGCTTGATTTTGGAGGGTCCTTATCTGTTCCAAGTGCACAAAACATGATGAGGTGTTGTATATGTGACAGAGGCTCCCCCCCAAAAATGTCCTAAAAGTAAGTTCACCAACAATGTTAGAAATTAGATTGCGACATACCTCATTGACTCACACATCATTTTAAAGCCCTTGACCAGTGTTGTCAAAATCTGCCATTTTGTCAATATGCACTCACATGACAAGGTCTAAAATTTAATTGTACCGAACCATATTGAGTCATACATAGTAATAATAATGATGTCATAATGATGATGATGATGATGATGATGGTGTAATGAACACACATATTTTTAAAAGAAATCTTGTTTACCAGTATGAAGGCAAAATATTATTTTATAACAAAACACATGTATTCATATTACATTAGAGATCTGTAATTATTTTGCACATATGAGCACATATGATGATGCAATGATGGAAAAATATGTTTTTAAAACTTTGGTTCATCACTTAGCAAGGTCTAAAATGTTACTGCAACCAACCCCATAGACTCACATGTCATAATATTACAGCCCTTGATGAGGGCTTTCGAGAACCGTCATCATTATGCGCGTTATGAAATAAATGATGACGTACTGATTGAAAAATATGTTTTTAAACATTTTGTTCACCAGTAACAAGCTTGAAAATTTAATGGCAACAAACCATCGTCATAAAACCTTGATCAGTGCCTTTTAAATACAATATGCCAACATTTTGCAGATAGGGACACATATGATACCAGTATAAAATATGATAGCCTGTTGATTGAAATGGGAGTCAGCGAATTACAGTATAGAGTTGGCTCAGTTTCAGGGCTGGCTGTTAACTGGCTAACCGGTTAGCTACTCTGCGTGTAGAGTGCCTCTGGTCTGAGTGAGCGTGAATTTGATATTTTGTAATGTTGTTTTTTCAATAAAGCGATTGTGTCTATTCTTGAACACCTGTGGAGGGATTACAATTTTTCCTAACTAGTGGTGGCTACAATATGGTAAGCGAGGAATGTACAGTAAAATACAATAGACCATATGCACAGCATCACATAAAGCATTTCCGCTGGAAAGGTGAAGAGGCGTACCAGTTTCTGCTGTCTGTCTGTTTCTGGGAGTCTGGGATGCCATCCGACAGAAAAATAACTTATTTCCTTAAACGTGTTATCACGAAGGGTTGTGTAATAGGTATATTCAATAGTTTGGTGTTGGTACTTTTTGAGCTTGAAATTTCATCGTTTTCAATTTCATTTCAACTTTTTTTGTTTTGTTTTTGTTTTTTAAAGGCAAAGAGATAGCTCCTCCAGCCAACACTGCAGTGTGCCGCTATTGTTCAGGGTGAACTCGGTTTTAAGTTTCCACGTTTCCCCATGTTGTCACGATGCGTTTGCCTGGCGCCCGGAAGTTACCACGTTTCCTTTACCCCAATCGCGGAAGTGCTGCGTGTGTAGAATACATTTTGAATATTGTATAATGTATGTTACAAACCCCGTGACTCATATGTCATATTAAAGCCCGTGTTGAAGGCTTTCTAGATATTCCAATAGTTTATCAAGACATGCTGACATGATGATGCACTGGTAATTTTATTAGTAACAAGGTCTAAAAATTGTAACAAACCCCACTGACTCATATGTCATATTAAAGTCTTTGACCAGTGCTTCCTCGATTTACAGAGACATGATGATGATTCTCTTGCTTGGAACTTTCCATAAGAGTACATCAACAACCCACACACAGTATGTTACATTTAATCCCTTGATATAAGACAGATGCACACTTATGGAAGTTGTTAAAGCTGAATAATCGGAGGACTGACTTCAAGGTTTATTTTAGTTTGCCCTTTTTTTCGTGTCCCAATACATTCTTCCACATGTGATGGATGGCTCTATTAAAAAAACAAATGTCACAAAAAATGTAAAAAATAAAATAAATAAATAAAATAAGATTAAACTCACCAATGTTTGTGTAAATGTTAAGTGGCCTACCGGCCGACTGTTTGAACATGTTGCATTTACATGCACATAAACACACACACAGAGACACTAAACATACACACTTACACACACTAAATATACACATTAACACACATGGACTTTCTTTTTTGTTGTTGTTGTTGTTGTCATGTATCGTTTTTATGCTGAAAAAGTTTTACTGTGCCACAGTGGATGTTTTAAGCTCCCACTTTGTATTTGTATTCTGATGAATTTTTATTTTAAAAGTTTTAAAGGGGAGTGACAGAAAAAAACAGCCTGATTTAAGAGGGAGGACAGGAAATGGGATGATTGGTGCATCTCTGAGGAAAAAGCAGGCAGATGTTGAATGACCTTGGAAATTAATGCATTTCCATTCATCGTCCTGTTGCAACAACAAAAAAAAGCACAAATCATGCAGACTGCAGAATTTTACTGGCTTGTTAAAATAAGACAGTGTAACTACAGATTGTTTGGATTTCATTATAAATATTATGGATGATAGAAAAGAAACACTCTCGTGCATGTTTACAACTAAAATGTAAGCCTATTAAAAGTAATACTCTCTAGTAGGGGCTTGAATCACATTGTATTGCACTACTTTGACCCGGCTACAATTATCCACAACTTTCAGCATGGCTGTGTTTTATTTCTGTAATTATTGAATGTATTATTTGCTTTCATTGTTAAATTTCAACATTAATTTAATTCAATATTTAAATTTTTTTGCTGCTTGTCCTCAGGGTAGCAGGTGAGCTGCAGCCTACCCAGCTGACTTTGGATTAGAGGCGCGATACAGCTTGGACTGATATATATATCCATCCATCCATTTTCTGAGCCGCTTCTCCTCACTCGGGTCGCGGGCGTGCTGGAGCCTATCCCGGCTGTCATCGGGCAGGAGGCGGGGTACACCCTGAACTGGTTGCCAGCCAATCGCAGGGCACATACAAACAAACAACCATTCGCATTCACAGTCACACCTACGGGCATTTTAGAGTATCCAATTCATGCATGTTTTGGGGATGTGGGAGGATACCGGAGTGCCCGGAGCGAACATGCAAACTCCACACAGGCGGGGCCGGGGATTGAACCCGGGTCCTCAGAACTGTGAGGCTGACTGATATATATATATATATATATATATATCATATATATCTATCTATCATATATATCAATATATATCAATATATATATATATATATATATATATATATATATATATATATATATAAAATGGCTTAAAACAAAATTAAGGTTTTGGAGCGGCCGAGGCAAAGTACAGACTTGAATCTGATTGAATTGCTCTGGCAAAAGGCTATTCGTTAATGCTCAAAACCCCTCCATTGTTGCTGAAGTGAAACAGTTTTGCAAGGAAGAGTGGGCCAAAATATATCCACAGACATGTGAAAGACTCATTTCAGTAATAGAAAATGCTCAATTTAATCACTGATGGTGTAGTAGTGCATTCGTCTGACTTCTGTGCAGGCGGTGTGGGTTCAGGTCCCACTCAGTGACTGTGTGAATGTGAGTGCGAGTGGTTGCCCTGTGACTGAGTGGCGACTAGTTCAGGGTGTAGTCTGCCTTTCGCCTTTCTGGGATAGGCTCCAGTGCCCCATGAACCTGAACAGGATAAGCGGTATTGAGAATGATGGATGAAATGCTTGATTTAAGTTGTTGGTGCTGAGGATCGTCCAACCAGTTATTAAGTGTAGGGGGCAATTACTTTTTTTGCACACATAACCTGTAGCTTTGAATGTTTTTTTTTGCCTTAATAAATAAAAGCACCATCTAAAAACTGCCTTTTACGGCTACTTGGGTTATCTTTGTCTGACGTTTACATTTGTTTGTTGATTTTAAACAAAGTGAGGAAACTGCAAAAAAAAAAATTTTGAGGAGGCAAATACTTATCACAGGACTATGTTGTTTTACTACATTTTGTTTAATTTCATTGCATTATATTGCCTTAGCTGTGTTTATTAAAATCCTCTGACAGGGCTGTGTTTTTGTTGTATTTTGAAAAATGTTTTTCTTGCTTTTTTATGTAAATATTTTTTTCAGTATTGATTATTGTTATTCAATAAATTCAACCTGAATTTAATTAGATTTATTAAAATCAAATTAAAGGTTTCGACCTGTCCATCTTCTATACTACTTGTCCTGAAAAGGTCGCTGCTGAGCTGGAGCCCATCCCAGCGAAAGGCACACACTGTATGAGTAAACAAGCATACACACCAATGAATCTAACATGCACACTAGCACGGGGATATATATATAAATAAAAATATAAATAATATATATATATAACAACAAGACAACATTGTTCTAGGAAAGGGAACTAAACAACAGCACAGGAATTTATTTACAATTGTTTCTGCGGAGTTTGTTTTTGGGCTTGACCTACTTTGAGTGGCGCATGCGCGTGTTTGTCGTGAACTTTAAAGACGATTTCGCTCTCTAGCCATTACTTTACTTACTAGGCCGTGTCTTGCCAATGGTCATTTTGATTCAAGAGTTTCTTGCCAGAAGGCGAAAATATCCAATTGTAGATGCGGTTTTACGGCATCTTGGTTCTGACGTCACCAGTGGGCGGGACTTACGATAGCTATGTCCTGTGAGTGTGTGTTTGAGAGGCGAGTCTTTCTTTCTCACGCTAACACTTTTAGTGGATACTCACCTGTTGAAAAAGCAGCACCAGACTAGTACCGCTTCACACTTCTATAAAGTGGATTGACCTTTTTCCCAACATGACAGACGCGCTTTTGCCAAACGGCCTCAAGGAAGGTCGAGGAGACGGCAAGTACTTCAGAAAGGTGAGTTTTCTCCCTATGCGCTTTTTCTTTTCTGTCGTTTTTTTTTTTTAAACAAAAATGTTTCGCCCCCCCCCAACCCCCGCGCTGCTTTCGTTGGTTTAAAATGCTTGTTTGATTACAACAAATAAGTTTCTGTATAAAAAAATTAAAGCTTTATAGAGACGTTCGCTGTAGGACTCGTGTGACGCGGTGCGTTCAGGGACCTTGAACGTCAAGCTGGGACTTGAACACATCTCGTTCAAGCCAAGAAAATGGTCAAAAGTAGCTTTTTAGAGCTGAATGTAGAGCCAGAATTCAGTGAATAGTTACGTTCTGTTTGTGGAAGGATGAATCATTGTTTGCAAAGGGTTAAAACAAATACAGTAAATAGCACAAAGAAAGTCGTTAGTGGTTATCATCGGCATCATGGGCTTCAAGAGAAACCAATGCAATGTCAGCGTCAGGTGTCTGTGTATTGCACTGCTTCAAGAATAGAATGGGTGTTTGGAGGGTGGGCTCACTGAGCTGCACTGACCGATAAGATGCATGATGTTATTGGCAGGAAACGGGAAGTAGATGGAAATTCCACTTAAATCTTGGTGGAGATTATTCTAAAAGAATATTTGCCCCATATAATATACTGTCCACAAATTGTAAATCAGTGGTGGGAAACATATGGTGCGTGGATCTGCCAGAGTGTTCAATCCGGCCCACTGCACAATCGTAGAAGAAAATAAAGCATCCATGAAATTTTATAAACATTAAACATACACATTTTAAGAATATATAGGATGGGCCAAAAGTAGGTATACACTTTTTAGTTAACTTGTTTAATTACAATTCGAGTTACGAACAAAGAATTGGGATTTGAAAGCAGTATAGGACAGGAACTAAATGTTTGAAAATAAAAAGCAGGTTTTAGGTGAAAGGAAGGTTGAGAGGCAGAAAAGCAGGTTTGAGCAACTGAAGTAAGGATGCATGACTATAAACAGGTGAGATGGAGAGAAGAAAGGCAGTGAGGTTTAAGCAAAGGAAATAAGGTTGTGTGGATACATGAATATAAAACATAGTGTGACCAAAGGATGGAATGAATGAATGAAGGAAAGTAACCTGAAAAGTGGGTTTCAGTAAAGGAATGAAGGAAATGTATAAGGATGCATGAATAAAAAGTAGGTCTTAGGGAAAGGAAGCCAGGAAAGAGGTCAGAAAGGGAAGCATAAAAGAAGGTTTCAGTGAAGGAAATTTGGAAATAAAGGTTCAAAACTGTAAAAAAACAAAAAACAGAGGGGATCAGGAATGAAGAGATGCCCGAACAAAAAACTGGAAAAGTAATAAAATTAATTTTAAAAAAAATATACGGTATATGGTACCTACTGATGGCCTAACCTTTATGTTTACATATCGCTCTACAGTTGCATCATACAGTTTTGTTGTATACATTTTGTATGGCCGCCCCTGGGAGGACTATGAAATCTAAAATGGCCACTGATCGGAAAATGGTTCTCCAATCTGTCTGACAACAGCTTGCTAATGAACAGATTTTGTGGAGGGTACTTTTTTAAATGCACAATCTAATGAGATCCACTACAGAGCAAATTGTGGATTTCAAAATAAAGGCCTATATCAGTGCTGTTTTGGGCCATTGTTGATATTTTAGGAAGCTGTAACCTTTGAACCTTTTGATTACACAAAAGGCAAGGTGCTGTTGTGGATAACACAGGATGAGCTAAACAAACGTGACATTTTGTTATCTTCAAGACAGCTTGTGTTGTGTTGTTTTGTCAGGGATACTTTGTCATACTGCTCTGGCAAACAGTGTACGGCTCGGTACTGCAAGATTTTATATTGATCGCTTACCAAGTAAATACAGGGTCAGTATTGCAGAGCTCATATTCAGAGACTCATATTTTTCAATAATCAGGGTGGATGCATTCACTGAACGATTTGGCATCGATTCGATACCAAGTAAACATAAGTTTAGTATAGCTGATACAAATCTGGTCGTACCATATTTAAAATGAATACAATCATACACCAGTGGTGTGCAATACTGCTAGATTTGAACTTGATTTGATATTTGAAATACAAGGACGGTATTTCTCATCCAATATTGATGCTGATATTTTTTTAAATGATTGAGGTGGATGTGTCCACAGTCTAGTTTTGTGTGATACTGAAAAAGTTGGTGTTAATCTGATGCCATGTAAATCCAAGCCCAGTATTGCTCATGTTATACAGATATTGGTATTTGTTTATAATCATGTTGGATGCATCTGCGTCATAGTGTGTGACACTGCATAATTTGGTATCAGTCTGATGGCAAGTAAAGCAGAATCAAAATCATCTTTATTTGCCAAGTATGTCCAAAACACAGAAGGAATTTGTCTCCGGTAGTTGGAGCCGCTCTAGTACAACAGACAGTCAATTTACAAAACACTTTGGAGACAAAGACATTGACAAAAAACAATTGTGCAAAAAGATGCAGAGTCCTCTAGCACTTAGAGCAGTTCGAATGACTAATATTGCAATAGACCGGTGCAATGACCATTGTGCAAGGGGTGCTGAGACTTCAAGGAGTGTATACGGTTTAAAGTGACGAGTAGTGCGATAATCTGGGACAATGTTGGTTGTGCAAATGTTACAGATACTCCTCAAAGAGTGTGCAAATGGAGCAGATGCTACTCTGGCATGAGTGGCCAGTGTATGCAAATAGTGCAGCATGGCAAGACAACTACAGTGAGTGCACGAGTAATACATAATTGGCCCCACAGAAATGTGACAACGAACTCAGTCAAAAAAATAAATAATTGCCAGCTTGTTATAATGGAATTATAGGTTAGGTGTTTAAGAAGTTGATCTCAAGAGGGAAGAAGCTGTTGGAACGTCTACTAGTTCTAGTTTGCATTGATCGGTAGCGCCTACCTGAGGGAAGGAGCTGGAAGAACTGGTGACCGGAGTGTGGAGGGTCCGAGAGGATTCTGCACGCCCTTGTCTTAGTTCTGGCAGCGTGCAAGTCCTCAATGGTGGATAGGGGGGTACCGACAATCCTTTCAGCAGTTTTGATTGTCCGTTGCAGTCGGAGTTTGTCCTTTTTTGTAGCAGCACCGAACCAGACTGTGATGGAAGAACACAGGACTGATTCGATTACCGCTGTGTAGAACTGTCTCAGCAGCTCCGGTGGCAGGCCGTGCTTTCTCAGAAGCCGCAGGAAGTACATCCTCTGCTGGGCCTTTTTGAGGACGGAGTTGATGTTGGTCGCCCACTTCAGGTCCTGAGAGATTGTAATTCCCAGGAACTTGAAGGTCTCGACGGTTGACACAAGGCAGCTGGACAACGTGAGGGGCAGTTGTGGCAAAGGATGCCTCCTGAAGTCCACGATCATCTCTACAGTCTTGAGCGTGTTCAGCTCCAGGTTGTGTCGGCCGCACCACAGCTCCAGCCGCTCCACTTCCTGTCGATATGCAGACTCGTCACCGTCCTTGATGAGGCTGATGACTGTGTCATCTGCAAACTTCAGGAATTTGACAGTCGGGTTCGCTGAGGTGCAGTCGTTCGTGTAGAGAGAGAAGAGCAGCGGAGAGAGGACACAACCTTGGGGCGCCCCAGTGCTGATGCTGCGTGTGGATGAGGTGGCCTCCCCCAGCCTGACCTGCTGTGTCCTGCCCGTCAGAAATCTGTAAATCCACTGGCAGATGGCAGGTGAGACGCTGAGCTGGAGAAGCTTGGATGAAAGGAGTTCAGGGATGATGGTGTTAAACGCTGAGCTGAAGTCCACGAACAGGATCCTCGCGTAGGTCCCTGCACTGTCGAGGTGTTCTAGGATGAAGTGCAGTCCCATGTTGACTGCATCATCCGCAGACCTGTTCGCTTGGTAGGCAAACTGCAGGGGGTCCAGCAGGGGACCTGTGACACTCTTGAGGTGGTCCAGCACGAGACGTTCAAAGGACTTCACGACACAGATGTCAAAGCGACAGGCCTGTAGTCATTCAGACCCGAGATTGCAGGTTTCTTGGGGACTGGAATGATGGTGGAGCATTTAAAACAGGATGGAACTTCGCACAGTTCCAGAGATCTATTGAAGATCTGAGTGAAGACTGGAGCGAGCTGGTCCGCGCAGACTTTGAGGCAGAATGGGGACAAATGGTCCGGGCCTGCTGCTTTGTTAATCTTTTGTTGTTTGAAGATGCGTCTCACATCCTGTTCATGAATGGTTAACGCAGAAGTCAGGGGTGTGGTTGTGGTCACGGGTGCGGCCGGGTGGGTGTGTGGAGTGAAACTGTCCTTTTCAAATCTGCAGTAGAAGGTATTCAAGTCGCTGGCTAGTGTGCTACTGTTCTCAGCTTGGGGGGATCGTCGCTTGTAATTAGTCAGCGATTGGATTTAGAGTCGTTTGCGCTAAACTGTTTTTCCAACATTGCTGCATAGTTTCTTTTTGCAATGTTAATTTCTTTAGTCAGGTGTGTTATGTGACAGAAGAGTCTCTGCTCGGATGAAGGGCAAAGTTTATAAAACAGTAGTGAGGCCAGCCATGATGTATGGATTAGAGACAGTGGCACTGAAGAGACAACAGGAAGCAGAGCTGGAGGTGGCGGAAACGAAGATGTTGAGGTTCGCTCTTGGAGTGACCAGGTTGGATAAAATTAGAAATGAGCTCATCAGAGGGACAGCCAAGGTTCGATGTTTTGGAGACAAAGTTAGAGAGCGCAGACTTCAATGGTTTGGACAGGTCCAGAGGAGAAATAGTGAGTATATTGGAAGAAGGATGATGAGGTTGGAGCTGCCAGCCAAGAGAGATAGAGGAAGACCAAAGAGAAGGTTGATGGATGTCGTGAGGGAAGACATGATGGCAGTTGGTGTTCGAGAGGAGGATGCAGGAGATAGGCTTACATGGAAAAGGATGACGCGCTGTGGCGACCCCTAACGGGACAAGCAGAAAGGAAAAGAAGAATTTCTTGAGTCAGCTGGTTTCTAGCTCGATTATACAGGGCCCTGTCCCCGCTCTGATATGCGCCCTCCTTAGCTTGGTGAAACTGCTTAAGTTTAGCAGTGAACCACGGCTTGTTGTTGCTGAATGTGCGAAAAGATTTTGTTGGTACACAAACCTCTTCACAGAAACTGATATAGGATGTGACAGTGTCCGTATATTCATCCAGGCTGCCAGCTGAATTTTCAAAGACACTCCAGTCTGTGCAGTCTAAACAACTTTGAAGTTCCATCTTGGCTTCATTTGTCCACTTTTTCACTGTAGGCTTTGCGCATTGTTCTTGCCTGTATGTCGGTATTAAGTGAATTAAGCAGTGATCAGACGAGCCCAGGGCTGCACGAGGAATAGCACGGTATGCGTTTTTTACCGTAGTGTAGCAGTGGTCTAAAGTATTATTTTCCCTGGTAGGACAGTCGATGTGCTGCTTGTATTTAGGGAGTTTGTGGTTGAGTTTAGCTTTGTTAAAGTCTCCGAGAATAATGAGGGGTGAGTCCGGGTGTTTTTTTTCCAATTTCGTTGACTTGTGCGGCGTTCGTGTTAGCTTGAGGCGGAATGTAGGCTGCAGCCAGGATGAACGATGCGAACTCACGTGGCGAGTAGAATGGTTTACAGTTTAAGAATAAGAACTCCAAATGCGGGCTGCAGTGTGTGCTGAGCACCGTGACGTCCGTACACCATTTTTCGTTGATATAGAGGCATATCCCGCCGCCCTTTGTTTTCTCCGATGATTCCATGTCGCGGTCCGCTCGATGAATGTGGAAACCGGGAAGCATAACGGCGCCATCGGGTACAGCGTCGCAAAGCCAGGTCTCCGTGAAGCACATGGCCGCGGAACGTCCGAAGTCTTTACTGGTCTTTAACAGAAGATGAAGCTCGTCCATTTTGTTGGGTGGGGAGCATACATTCACGAGGTGGATCGACGGGAACGCCAATCTGTGTCCTCTCTTGCGGAGTTTCACCTGAATGCCGACCCGTTTCCCTCTGTGCCGCCGCTTCCATCTCCATGCGACGAAAACCGTGGACGCCGCTCCGGTGAGTTAAAAAAAAATAAAAAATGAGCGGATTTGCGAAAGTTGGTGACAGAAAGTCCGGAGTAGCCTCCTTGATGGTTAGCAGGTCTTCCCTTGTGTAAGTGAGTCGTGTAAGGTCTCCAAAGACGGACAAAAAACACAAAAACAATACTAGAGAGCGCGTTACCGAGCCGACCACACTGGTAGGCGCCATCTTAGTAAATACAGGGTCATTATCGCCGATGTGGTACCAATGGTGGTATTTTTAAAGAATTTTGGTTGATGCATCTGTACAAGATTTAAATTTTTTCCGGTACTAAATAAATGTAAGGCTCACTGATACCTTACAAATACTGACATTTTAAATTAAGGAAAATGTGAGTGGTAAGGGAGACTGTTAGAAGAGATATAATTTTCATACCAAATAAATACAAGGCCACTTTTACTGATATGATTCTGAGAGTGATATACTGTATTTGGATAATTAAGGTGGATGCATTAGCACACCATTTGTGTGTGATAGTGCAAGATTTGATATTGATCCAGTACGAAGTAAATACAGTACAAGCCCAGTATTACCAGTGCGATATTGATGCTCATACTTTCTAATGATTGTGATTGGTGTGTGACTCGAAGATGGTCTGGGACTGGTTCTAGGCCTGTCACAATAATAACTAAATTGACTTACCCTTTGATGAATAAAATAGACACGATAGTTTTTTCCGGACTTGATAAATTGTCATTGTTGTGCGAAGCCAGGACACGGCTCACACAGTGAGCCGCTGGTGAGTTGGACAGTTGTGTCATTAGCCGCTAGTGGGCTCATGGAACGCCGGCTGATCGATGTTGGCTCCATCCAATACTCCACAGTAAGGTTGTGTGATTATGGAAAAAGTAATGATCACGATTATTTTGATTGATATTGAAATCACGATGAATAAACAAGATTTATTGATTTCTAAACAGTATTTTACGTGAATTGTACAGATCCGATAAGTTTTAACCGAGAGGAGGTCGGGGTGGGGGAGGGGGGGGTCGCTGTCGTCATAGGTTGACAAGACCAAGACCATAAAAAAGTCTAGTTCACTAATCAAACGACAAAAGAAAGTCACATGACCTCACACAATGTCTTCTATTGGGCTTCCTGGGCAGCCCGGATGATTGTCGTGCTTACGTGGCGGTTATGTTGGAAAGGTCATCGTTACCATGAAGGCAACGGCGTGCTACTCGTCGTGTTTACATTTAGACAAACGAAAACAACAGCTTTCATGTATTGTAGTATTTCTTTTCTGGCGCTGTCTGCACAAACGGGGATATTTCAGCCCACTTATAACTTGAGAAAACACCTTGCAGTAAATTGCAGATGCTTTTTTGTAGTTTTGACTCTGCACAGACAGATGCACAGCAACGTCAGAATTTGCGCATTAACATTTTATTTTGTTATTTTTATTGTATTGCTGTTCATGCTGTGGTAAAAAAAATAATCAGCGGTTACTCACTATTTACTCAGTACTTGAGTAATGATTTCAATGTGTACTTTTTACTCTTAAGTAATTTTTTGGAGGATTACTTTTACTTGAGTCACATTATTGTCAAGTAGCGTTTAAAATGCCAGCGCGTCGCTCCGAGTTGTTGTGTGTTAATTGGGGACTAACAGTTCACTGTTTATTAAGCTTAACCCCAGTGGCACACGTTATTTAGCCAGTACTGTATTTTCACGACCATAAGGCGCACTTAAAAGTCTTTTTCTCCAAAATAGACGGGGCGCCTTATAATGCGGTGCACATTATGTGTGCACCGAGTTCCAAAATCTATAAATGTTGTTGTGTGATGAGCGCTCCGCTTGACTGACTGGGAGCATTTCCTGCCGACACGCTGCTTATATAGAGGAAAGGCGGACATAACTGACTAAAGCATGCGGACGTAAAGGGGGAAGGGTGAGCGTGAAGGACGATGCTAAAGTCACGCCCCCCTGTAGGTATCTAGCGCCGGTATGTGCATTGTGCAAAACAACATCGATTTGGCTAAGGACCTCAGAAAATGGCACCTACGAGGAGACACGCTTACGAAGCATAGTTTAAACTGCAAGCTGTCAGTTACGCGGAGGAACATGGGAATCGAGCAGCCGCGAAAGAATTCAAGATCAACGAATCCATGGTTCGGAAGTGGAGGAAGCAGGAAAACGAGCTTCGCCAAGTCAAGAAGACAAAGCTGAGTTTCCGTGGAAACAACGCAAGGTGGCCCGAGTTGGAAGACCAACTCAAGTAATGGATTAATGAGCAAAGAACAGCCGGGAGAAGCGTCTCTACAGTCACCATTCGATTGAGAACAATAACGCTTGCAGAAGAATTGAAAATCGAACATTTTAAAAGGAGGTCCGTCTTGGTGCTTTCGTTTTATGAAACGGCGCCATCTATCCATCCGGGCAAGGACTACCGTGGCGCAGCAATTTCCGGCGGATTACAAGGAAAAGCTGGCCCTCTTCCACTCCTACAACTGTAAAAAAATTGCCCACAAACACATCCAGCCCAACCACATCACCAACATGGATGAAGTGCCGCTCCCTTTCGCTCACTTTCGACATCGCGGTGAACCACACTGTAGAGAAGAAGGTGACCACCACGGTAGCGATACACACAGCGGGGCACGGGAAGTCGGCTTTTACTATTGTGCTTGGTTGCCATGGTAATGGACAGAAACTGCCACCTACGGTGATTTTTAAGAGGAAGATGCTGCCTAAACAAAAGTTTCCAGCCGAAGTCGTCGTTAAGGCCAATCAAAAGGGCCGGATGGACGAGGAGAAAATGAGAGTGGCTGAGTGAGGTGTACGTAAAGAGACCGGATGTTTTTTTTCCACGCGTCACTGTCTCTGTTGATCTGTTGATCTGTGACTGCATGCGCGCCCATCTCACAGCCGCTGTGAAAAACCAAGTGCAACTCAGACTGGGAGGCAACAACAAACGAGTTATGCCACCATATGTGACTGGATTGTGGATGCTTGGGCTAAGGTATCTGCTTTGACTGTTGTCCGAGCTTTCGCAAAAGCTGGCATCATTTATGAGGAGCCGCACGGCAACGAGACTGACTCTGACAATGACGAGAGGGAACCTGCCGTGTTTGTTGGAGAACTTGCCCACCAGTTCATTTTGGATATAGAAGATGAAGACTTTGATGGATTTGTGGATGAGGATTGATAAAAAAATAACGTGAGTACATTGTTAAATACTTCAATAAAGTACAACCGAACTCGGTTTTGCTCCCGCTGCCTTTTTAAAAACATTGTTTTAGCGTGCATGAAGGCTACCGTATGTTTTAAGCTTGCGTATGTTTTAAGCTAGCGTATGTTTTACCATGCCTGCGCCCAATAATACGGTGCGCCTTATGTATGTGTTAAATACAGAAATAGACCCCTTAACTGAGACTGTGCCTTTTAATACGGTGCGCCCTATGGTTGTGAAAATACGGTAGTTGACTACAGCGAAGTTATTTGATTGTCAGGTAAAGGACTCACCTTCAGCAGACCAACAACACAGTCCTGCGGCTCAAAGGGGGGGCCTTATTTTTCATGATTTCAGAAGCATAAAAAAAAACTTATATTATTGTGATAGTTATATGGCAAATAAATCGTCCTAATCGTGACAGGCCTAACTGGGTCTCACGGGCTTTACTAGAAGTTGTGGATTCTTTGCTGTTTTCCCACTGTTGCCATGTGAGTGTTGTGACAGCCTTACTCCATCCCAACATTTCCCTTTTGTGTCTGTCAATCCCCTTCGGAACGACGTCTGGATTGAGGCTCTCACGGCATATCCTGTGTCTGCGCGAGAGTGCAGCCTGGCACCACTGTCATTACCTCCTTTAGTGGAGCACGTACGGATGCGCACACGCACAAAAATGCACACACACACACACGTGTGAATGCCTTGTTATGGTCAATATGGCGACCAAGTAAAAACTGAGAAAGTTGGCTATGAAAATATAAAATCTGGCCTCCCCTGTGTGGAGTTTGCATGTTAATGAGGATAAGCGGTGTGGAAAATGAATGAATAAAAAAAACACAATAATAAATTACATACAACTTAACTATTAAACTATTAGATTTATGAATATATACATATGCATTTTAAACTATAAATAAAATGTAAAACATAATGACATAAAAACATACACCATATATATATATTTTCTTTTAAATAAAATAAAAATGGGTAATTCTGCATCTAATGATCCACAGTAAAAATAAGTAAGCCTATATAATGTAAATGCACATATAGATATTTATATATATATATATATATATATATATACATACATACACTATATCAGAGATGTCAAAAGTACTGGTATTCAGTAATTAAGTAAAAGTACTGATACTTTGCAAAAAAACAGCTCTGGTAAAACTGAAAGTACTGAAGCCACTCCCTTACTTAAGTAAAAGTACAAAAGTGCACACTTATAAATGTACTGAAGTAAAAAGGAAATTGAGATATTTCAACTCAATAATAAAATACATAGTGAGATTTTTGGATCTCTCCAGATGATTGGCAGGCTTTCTCTGGAGGCAACAATGGCCATAACAAACAAATAAAAACAGGTTGGCTTAAAAGAAAAGACAACATTTATTTGTACTATTGAAATAAAGTTATAAACTGTACAACATAAATAGTTAAGAAAAAGCTAGATTTGTTTCAAACATTTATTTGCCCATTGTCAAACGGGAGGGGGGTGGGGTGCTGCGGATTGACTGAAACTGTAGTCGAAAATCAGCCAATTATGGCTAATTTCATTTTTTCCCCCATTCATTGTTAGATTTAAACTAGCAATTTTTGTGATTAAAAAAATGAAGAAAGAAACTAAGTCTGTGATGTATTCAAACATTCAGTAAGTGTAATTATTTTTTTATGCCTGTTTAGTTTTACAGTGAACTTCAACTGGAGTGTCAATAAAGCAAGCAAGATTCACTTTACTCCTTGCTACTATGTTAGCACCTTAGCAACCTGTTGTTGTGATAACGTGGGCTCTGAATGCCGCCCGGGCGCTGCTGGATAGAAGTGCTGGAGCAGAGCTAGAATGGACTGCTTGTATAAGAGTGGTTAAAATCGGGGTGTTTAGGTCCGGCCCGATCCGATCCTTGTTTCTTTGCTTTCATCAGACCGGTTTCAAAGATCGGCTCAGGACACCCCTAGTTGTGTGAATGCTGAAGCATTCATGTTATTCTACCTTTATTTTCATCTTTCCATCTTTATTTGTATTATTCCGCCGCGTTTTTTGACGGCCTTCACCATTTAACATCCGATTCACTCCGTTCCAACTTCGACGTGCTATTACTCATCTAAGCCGCAACATTTTCACATTACACACAATTCCACATTTTACACCCAAATAATTCCCATTGACATTTTCAACAAAACAGCGTTCACACGCAATTTCTCCAGGAATTGCACCTTCTAGTTTTTACAAACATTTGTGAAAGAATGGGTCGCTCTCAGGAGCTCGGTGAATTCCAGTGTTGAACTGTGATAGGATGCCACCTGTGCAACAAGTCCAGCTCTGAAATATTCCACAGTCGACTGTCAGCTGTATTGTATCAACGTGGAAGCGTTTTGGAAAGACAGCTACTCCGCCACGAAGTGGTGGGCCACGTAAACCGACGGAGCGAGGTCGTTTGCTGAGGTGCATAATGTGAAGAGGTCGCCAACTTTCTGTAGTCAATCGCTACAGACCTCCAAACTGTGGCCTTCAGATTAACTCAGGAACAATGCACAGAGAGCTTCATGGAATGCATTTCTGTTGCCGAACAGCTGCATCCAAGCCATACAGCAAGTGCAATGCAAAGCGTCAAATGCAGTGGTGTGTAACGCATGCTGCTTCTGGACTCTAGAGCAGTGGAGACGCGTTCTCTGGAGTGACGAATCACGCTTCTCCATCTGGCAATTTAATGGACGAGTCTGAGTTTGGCGGTTGCCAGGAGAACGGTACTTGTCTGACTGCATTGTACCAAGCGTAATGTTTGGTGGAGGGGGATTATGGTGTGGGGTTGTTTTTCAGGAGCTGTGCTTGGCCCCTTGGTTCCAGTGAAAGGAACCCTGAATGCTTAACCATACCAAGAGATTTTGGACAATTCCATGCCCCCAACTTTGTGGGAACAGTTTGGAGCTGGCCTGTTCCTCTTCCAACATAACTGTGCACAAGTGCACAAAGCAGGGTCCATAAAAACATGTATGAGAGAGTCTGGTGTGGGTGAACTTGACTGGCCTGCACAAAGTTAGCTTAACCCAATAAAACACCTTGAGGATGAATTAGAGCGGAGATTGAGTGCAAGCTCTTCTCATCCAACATCAGTGTGTGACCTCACAAATGCACTTCTGAAAGGATTGTCAAAAATTCCTACAATGGCAATCCTAAACCTTGTGGACAGCCTTCCCAGAAGGTTGAAGCTGTTATAGATGCAAAGGTTGGAGTGACATCATATTGAACTCTATGGATTAGGAATTGGATGTCGCTTAAATTCATATGTGAGTCAAGGCAGGTGAGTAAATACCATTGGCAATATAGTGTACATATACAGTACATGAGCCAAACATTTGGTTTCACAGTATAACGGCCCACTGAAGGGAACCAAAACTACAATGTGGCCTGTGACAAAAATTAGTTTGACATCCCTGATAAACCTTAAGAGACAGATTTGAATGAATAAAAGAATCACAAAGTAATGTACTGTATGTGAAAACAGGCTTCAAAATGGTGAAGAATTGAGATGTTCTTTTGTATTTCAGACACTGTGGGCATCTCGCTGACATCTCACTTTTTAGCTTGAATGGGATTTTCTCACATGGTTATTATGAACCAGTAAGCCAACATTAATATGAAACCCATGAACTTGAATTACAATGCTATGTATTTTATTTTCACTGGGGTAGGTTACACTTTCACAAGATAGCTTTGTTAGTGCTAGTTGGTTATTTAAATTTCAGTTGATTGTCCAACATTTTTAGGTGTAGTTTAACTTGTTCGCTGTCTCAATGCTGGCATTTGTATTTTTTATTGTTTTACCTCAATGATTCTGACTTTGGTGCTGTGCCAAGCCGCCGAGCTGGACCGCGCACGTCACAGACAGGCACTCTGTTGCTTCTAAACCATGTAATGATCGTGTTAATTGTGCAACTTCTTTTGCACAATATAATCTTATTGCAAGTGTGACACTGAACCGATTTGTCATTTATTTTATTTATATTTTAATTTTAAGCCACACTTTCGATCGTCTTCGCAAAAACACTTTGTGTTTTCTTCTTCAGTGGTTTCTGACGAGTTCTTCTTAAGGCTGGCAGACTCTGCATGGAAAATGCGAACCAACATTTTAAAATATGAATGATTCCGGGATAACTGTGACGTTAATCCAGGTTCTAATCGATTCTTGACCTCCAATTTTAGTCACATTATAGTATTTTAAAACTTAGTAAAACTGCTGAAGACAGGCAGTAATGTTAATAATTTTTGGTGGGGCATGCACTTGTTGGGTCAATGGTTTTTCAAAAGGTCGTTATAACTTATAAACTTACCTGTCAGAAAGCACCGCTCGGCTGAGGATTGAGGATTGAATGACCTGACGTCACAGCTCCAAGTAGTTGGCATCATTCTGCACTACTCAGACACCATTCAGCATCTACCTCGTGTTGTAATGTGATAATGTATACTTAAAAATTCATATATTTTAAAAAAAATGGGGGGGACAAAAATCGTCAAAAATCCTGCCAATTATGATTGTTTTTAAAAGGGCTAAAATTGGCCGATTAAATCGGCTGGTGAATTAATCGTTCGGGCCCTAGTGTGTGTGAGTGTGTGTATAATATATATTCATTTTTAAATACAAAATACAGAAAATATTATATTAAATAAAAACAAACTATTCAATAAGAAATTCATTGTATATAGGTATAAAAGGTTCAAAGTCTACATAAATAATTATATTTACATTTATATAGAATTTTACAATATCATCCACATTTTTAAATATGCAAAATGTATTTAAATATATTTTTATTTGAGCAATATAGATAAAATATAGCTACTAATACATTTCATTCTTTGGCACTTCATTTCAGTGTCTCAGCATGCAAACGCAGTTTCATCTTTGGTTGCAGAAAATGTGCTCAATATTTGATGAAAACCTGCACAGTTGTGTTGTCACTTTACTTTCTTCTTCTTCAAAAAAAGATTTGGAGACATTTCTGGTCAAACTTTAAACCCAACCCATACGGCCTTTGCTCGCACACGTTCTTAATGATTCACAAGCTTTGTGCTGGCTTTGGACCTTTTGACTGCAGGGAGTTACTGCGGTTCCTCTCGGAAAGATGGCACAAAGAAAAAGCCAAATCGTCAGCTTTCTCCTCCCGCTGACGTCACAGCAGCTGGCCCACTGCCGCCCGGCAGCCAGAACCTCAAATTGACAACACGTGTACTGCTGGGGCGGCCCCAATGCAACACATACATCTTATTTCTCACACTAATTCTTGTGGGAAATGAACGAACAACCCAACAAGGTGTCAAAACATTCGGCAAAAAAAGGCCTTAGTGCATTGGTTCTCAAACTGGGGTCCTCGGATTACCAGTGGTCCGCGATCTGTAGCTTGGGGCTCCGCAAAATAATTTGGTTGTTTCCTTTTAAAAAGTGTATACCTGTAGTACATATTTGGACATACTAAAGCAACTTCTTCTCCCTACTATACTGTGGAGCCAACTAAAAACTCTAATATGATGGCGATGTATCATAAATCTGACATCTCTGCAAGACTAAAGTCAGTTCTTTATATTTTTATAAGAACAAAAGGTATATTATTATAGAAACAGGACCCTAGACTAACTTTTTGCCCAGGTTGCACTGGTGTGCACAAAATTTTTTTCAGCTGAAAAGTTAGGTGCACCTAAATTTTTGACGAGTTTTTAGCTGCCTTTGTTTTTCGGCAATATTGTCTGGTAATTGATTAACTAACAATCTGTTCAACATATAGTTATTTTTTTTAAGCACAAGTCCATAAGACGGGTAACTTATTGTTGGTGCTTAAAGTGCTCTGTGTCAGAGCGTTGATTAGGACTTTTGGATGAATCAGGCCTTAATTTAACCAGTGTTCGCGCTGCCCATTCGCCACCTCGCCAATGGCTATTTGAAACCGTGGTGATGCGAATACTGCCCACATTAGCCACGCCGGCAAATCAAAATCACCTGCGTCAAAAACCCTGCCTGAGAAGAGTTGAAGCATGCACGCTCATTTGGACCCGTATGAACGGTATTAGTGGTTTAATTATTTACCCCGCTTCGTGAAATGCTTCAATCCGCCGTCCAGCCCCTGCGAGGTAAGCAGACAGGCTCTCCGGCTTTCCCAGCTGCGGGGTAGCGGTACGTCAGGGAAGAGAAGACCCGATGCCGCTGCTTGGCGCCAAATTGAAGCATGTTACCGCGACGTATGTTTGAAGTGTTGTTCTCTCAGCTAGCCGGCTGCCTTCTTCATCAATGCACTAGCCACTAATCACGGGTTGGTTGTCATGGCGAACGGCTCCGGTGCTGGCTCGGCCCAGGGGCATAGCGAGTCATTTGGGGGCACAAGGTACTCGCCCCGACCCCCAAACATCCATATTAACTGGTATTGTACTTTAGTTACATTTTGACAAAAGGTGAGCTATGTAATTTAGACCACTTTTTCCTACTTTTGAAATTTGTTACATCTTAAGTTGGCCTTGTAATATTTACCACCAAAGATTTAGAATATTAATGTTTATCTTGACACCCTAAGTCGCAGTTCGATGATCGACTTTGTGGTCGTGTCATCGGACTTGCGGACACATGTCTTGGACACTCGGGTGAAGAGAGGGGCGGAGCTGTCAACTGATCACCACCTGGTGGTGAGTTGGCTCCGGTGGTGGGGGAAGATGCCGGTCCGACGTGACAGGATCAAACGTATTGTGAGGGTCTGTTGGGAACGTCTGGCAGAATCCCCTGTCAGGAGGAGTTTCGAGTGGACCATGTTCCGTGCCTCCATTGCTGAGGCGACCGACCGGAGCTGTGGCCGTAAGGTGGTCGGTGCCTGTCGTGGCGGCAATCCCCGAACCCGTTGGTGGACACCAACGCCGAGGGATGCCGTCAAGCTGAAGAAGGAGTCCTATCGGGCCTTTTTGTCCTGTGGGACTCCTGAGGCAGCTGATGGGTACCGGCTGGCCAAGCGGAATGCAGCTTTGGTGGTCGCTGAAGCAAAAACTCTGGTATGGGAGGAGTTCGGTGCGGCTATGAAGAAAGATTTCAGGACGACTTCGAGGAAATTCTGGTCCACCATCTGGTGTTTCGGGAGGAGGAAGCAGTGCACCATCAACACTATGTATAGTGGGGATGGGGCGCTGCTGACCTCGACTCGGGACGTTGTGAGTCGGTGGAGAGAATACTTCGAAGACCTCCTCAAATCCACCGACACGCCTTCCCATGAGGAAGCAGAGTCTGGGTTCTCTGAGGCGGGCTCTCCAATCTCTGGGGTTGAGGTCACCGAGGTGGTTAAAAAGCTCCTCAGTGGAAAGGCCCTGGGGGTGGATGAGATTCGCCCGGAGTTCCTAAAGGCTCTGGATTTTGTGGGGTTGTACTGGTTGACACGCCTCTGCAACATCGCGTGGACATCGGGGACAGTGCCTCTGGATTGCCAAACTGTGGTGGTGGTCCCCCTTTTTAAGAAGGGGGACCAGAGTATCTTGTGGTCTTGTTCACAAGTGAGGGAAGAATGGAACAGGAGATCGACAGGCGGATCGATGCAGAGTCTGCAGTGATGCGGACTTTGTATCGGTCCGTTGTGGTAAAGAAGGAGCTAAGATGAAAGGCGAAGCTCTCAATTTACCAGTCAATCTATGTTCCTACCCTCACCTATGGTCACGAGCTGTGGGTCGTGACCGAAAGAATAAGATACCGGTTACAAGCGGCCGAAATGAGTTTCCTCCGCAGGGTGTCCGGGCTCTCCCTTCGAGATAGGGTGAGGGTCAGCCGGTAGGATCTCAGAGTAGAGCCTCCGCTCCTCCACATTGAGAGGAGCCAGATGAGGTGGCTGGGATGCCTCCCTGGTGAGGTGTTCCGGGCACGTCCCACCGGGAGGAGACCCCGGGGACGACCCAGGACACGCTGGAGAGACTACGTCTTTCAGCTGGCCTGGGAACGCCTCTGGATCCCCCCGGAAGAGCTGGATGAAGTGGCTGGGTAGAGGGAAGTCTGGGATTCCCTGCTAAAGCTACTGCCCTCACGACCCGACCTCAGATAAGCGGTAGAAAATGGATGGATGAATGGATGTTTATCTTGAACTAAAAAGTTTGAATTTGAGAATTCTCCTATTTCCTGAGCTAGATAAAGTCCTTAAGATCCTTTTTAGTGATTTGTTATATTATGTGAATCATCTAACCACTTTTACTGTAATTGATGATAAAATGAATACACCTTTCATATAGTTTACCATTTCACCCACTTTTATATTCATATCTTGGCGATGAAAAGTGTCACTCGTGTCACGCTCCACTTTATCTCTTTACTCTGCTGACACTGACAAGCAGTGCTACTGCTACTGGCAAGAGCATCATGATATTATATTAAAGGTCTTTCTTTTTATAATTCAATATTAAAATAAAGATTTGTTAATCGTATGACTTCATGACAACATTTATGACTAGACTTTACACCGATCTGATTGGCCTGATCGGTATCGGCCGATAATTAGCATTTTAAGCTCATCGGCTTTAATGTCATAATTCGCCGATCGGCTCCGCAAATGACATTTACTCTGCATCGCCATCGTGTACGGTATATTTTAATCCAAAAGTTAGTTTATTTTTAGCCTTGTTGCGTGTCTTTTGACGTAGTAGTGCAAATATCTGACCACCAAAACGTTCATTCATCTTCCGTTCCGCTTATCCTCACTACGGTCGTGGGCATGCTGGAGCCTATCCCAGCTATCTTCGGGCGAGAGGCGGGGTACACACTTGATCACCTTATCAACTCAAACGCGATCGGATACACTCGTTAGCATGGCCACGACAACAACAATTGATCGCGCTGTGTGTATTATAAGAACAAAATGGGGAAAAACGTGTGTTGGTGGTCACCGGTGCTCGGAGAGGACTTTAATTCAAGAATTGCTTGAGATATGGTCACATACTTTTAATATGATACGGCTCGCAAGCAGGCAACAAAATGTCATATAGCCTAGCAAGCTAGTGCTGGCACTAACGGTTGTAAGCCAACATGCGGGCGTTCTGTCGAATCATGCTCTAAAGTTTCGGTGTGTGTGAAGTAATTTAATTACAATAAAGAATTTAATAACAGTAAGTTAGGACCCATTATTTCTGTCATGTTGTAATGTTGGTTTGACCTGACTGATTAGAACACATGACCTGACTTGAGCAGTGATTTTTTTTTTAAATTTTTTTATTTTTTTTTTTATTTTTTTTTATTATAAACCTTTATGGAGCCAAGGCACATATTTTACAATTGGAAAATCTAACGGCACACCAACAAACAAACAACACAACAAAATGTCACAAAAACTGGATACATTAATTACTGTATGTACTTCCTGCCATCTAATAGAAGAGCATTTATTTGTTCTGTCTGTCACTATGCCTCACTGGCATAATAAATACATTATTTATTGTAAATATAATTTTTTTTGAGCAATTAAGTTTACAAGTATATACAGTAGATGAACAAGTCATTTAATTCGACACAGCCCCAAAAATCCTGATCATGTAAAGCCGATTTATGACTGGCCTGCAGGAAAGACTTATTTGTTGGCTATATCCAATGTCGTGTTGGTGATACTATAGAATGATTTATTTCTTGCATTTAGAGAGTAATGCTGAAGATAAACTTGCTCCCAAAAATCGCAATTGCAATATTTGTAAACAAAAAAAGTTCACAATTAGAGTATTTTCCCAAATCGTTCAATCCTTGTCCTATTTGATGACTAGGTAATTTTAGTTGAGCCCACATCGTAAAAAGCTTATTGGCTTTCCAATGACAAGGACTGGCTAAGTGTGGCTAAAGGTTTAGAAACATAAACACACATGATGTTGTGGCTAACTACACATAAATGTGGGTAGGAGATTTTTATACTGTTTAGCCTCATTGGCTAAAAGGTTACATGACCCATTTCCAACCCTGTTAACATTCTTCACGAAGAAGTTGTCAATCGTTCGTTTCATCTTATCATCAGCAGTTATTTCCACTCTAAATCTGATAGGCCTAGGCCACTCACCTGAGCCTGTCACAATAACAGATTTTGAGGATGATATATTTTCCCCAAAACTATCACGATAAGTGATTGTATCATAGCGGTCACCGGTGCTCAGGAGACTATGTTCGTTCAAGGATTGGTTGAGGTATATTCACGTACTTTTAATACGGTACGGCAAGCAGGCAACAAAACGTTCTGCAGCCTCGCAAGCTAGTGCCAGCACTAATGGTTGTACCTAAACATGCCAGCGTTCTGCTGAATCATGCTCTAATGTTTCGGTGTGTGTGAAGTAATTTAATTACAATAAAGTGATTTAATTACAGTAAGTTAGCACCCATTATTTCTGTCATGTTGTAATGTTGGTTTGACCTGACTGATTAGAATACATGACCTGACGAATATTTTTGAACATACAGTACACAGGTATATACAGCAAATGAACAAGTCATTTAAATACACATTGCTCCATCTTGTGATCGGATCAGTTATCGTTTTTTTTTTTTTAAACTCGCTGATCGGCCCCAAAAATCCTGATCGTATGAAGCCTAGTTTCCTCCCACGTCTCAAAAACAGACATGGTAGGTTAATTGAAGACTCTAAATTGCCCTTAGGTGCGACTGGCTGGCGACCAGTTTAAGGTGTACCCCGCCTCTCGCCCAAAGATAGCTGGGATGTGCACCAGCACGTCCGCGATCCTAGTAAGGATAAGCGGTACGGAAAATGGATGGATGGATGTTTATTGCACCGTATGCAACATCAGCAGCAACAGCTCCAGTAGAAACACTGGCACCTCCATTCATGAATGTAAGGTTCCATTGCCTGCCTTTTTTCTTCCCATTGCGCTGATGGGTGGACAGCCTGTGAAGGTTATTTGTGGAGCAAGCACTATAGGAGATATGTTTCTTGCAGACTCAATAGTGTGACTTTGAATTGTCAATGAAATTGAAATATATCCATATTGTACTTCTTTTCCAGCTGTTAATCGTTTTAACTACTTAACCCTCCTTACGAATGTTAGTGTGTCTATCCTTCTAGTCTTAATTCTCTCCTCTCAATTCTTTGTGTGCGTTGTGTAATTGCTTATAATTGCCACCCCTCCTCCCTCTACCCAGTAAAATGACCAATTGGTGCATGCATGCCTACACTGTTCGAGTGCTGCTTAATTGATGTCCCTCTCCGCTCTGCAGTTTCCAGTGCGAAAGAGAGAATTGGGGCAGGGTGGTGGTTATACCTTGCATTTACTTAAAAGAATCGAAGGATCTAAGGGCTGTTTTGAGACCGACACATCACTATGTGAAGATTCTTTTCCCCCCCTCGACGACGAGGTTGCACCGGTGCCCCCTTTTATTTTTTTAGATGCACCATTGAACAATGAAGTCGCCAATCGCGCCCAAATTCGTCACATTCTAGAGCTCTGAAGAACGAAGTCCTTTTTTGGAGAACAGAAAATTTCGTTTTTCGACAAAGTTGTATTTTGAGAAAAAAAAAATTGCGACTTTTCCATAAAAAAAGGACTAATATTCTGACAGTAGTATTTTTGAAATTTACTTATTAAGATATAATTTCCTTCCCTTGTTAAATTCTGCTTTTTAGCCCGATAAAATACTTTTTCTTGGGGAAAAAATGGGATTTTATTCTCATAACATTTACATTTTTTTCTCAAAAATATATGAATATATGGTAACATTACAGCTTTTGTTCCTATTAAAAAATGGTGTCGGAATTACAACAGTTGGTGTTTATGCCTCCAACTTTTTTAATGCTAGCTCGCTACATTCTAGCATCGCATATCCTTGAGTGAAGCAAAGTTTCTGTTAAACAAAACACCTGTCAAGTATGAACATTATAGCTATATCACTTCTGTGGTACTTCTTGGAGAAACCCGTCGTGTGAGCCTCAGCGGGAGAAGGAGTGTCGTCGGCTATGAGTCGGATGGGACGCGCTATGGAGCAGCCGAGCCGAGGAACCAGATATCTTCCGTTGGAGAGACAGAGACTCGGAAAAGTGTCTGTTCTCTCCAATGCAAAATCTCTAGTGACGCGCCCTGTGCAATATGATTGGCTTCTTCTTCGCCAGAGGGCATGACGCAGATTATGTGTCCCCGCTGCCATCTTGGCTAACTTGCTACTGTGCTGTGGCGTGACAGTCTCCTTAGTAAATGAGAGAGAGAGAGAGAGAGAGAAAAAAAAAAAAAAAAAAAAAAAAAAACAGTCGCCGCGCGTGTTATGAACCAAACGGAACACATGTGGACTGAACCGAACCGTTTTAACCGTTTTCAAAAACCGGTCCTTCCCTAGCTAACACTGATTGCAATTTGTATTTTGCCTCCACCTTGACTAAGGCCCAATTTCCAGATGAAGAAACACAGCCCCACACATGATGCTGCCATTACCATGCATGGGATGGTGTTCTTATGGTGATGGTCAGTGTTGTGTTTGCATCAATCATACCTTTTACAATTATGGCCATAAAGTTCAACCTTGGTTTCATCCGACCATACTTGGTTTCATCCGACCATAACACATTTTCCCTCATGTGTTTGGGAGATTTGAAGTGTGTGTTTTTTGCCCCCCCCCCCGTGCCACTCTACAGCATAGCCCAGACATATGAAGACGACAGGAGATTGTTGTCATATGTACAGTACTTAACAGCTAGTACTTGCCAGAAATTCCTGCAGCTCCTTCAATGTTTGTGTCAGCCTCTTGGTAGCCTCCCTGACCAGTTTTCTTTTCATCAAATTTGGAAGGATGTCCAGTTCTTGGTACTGTCACTGTTTTGCCATATTTTCTCCACTTGATGATGGCAGTCTCTCACTGTGTTCCATGGTGTATTTCATGTCTTGGCAATTCTTATGTGCGCATCTCCTGCCTGATACATTTGAACAATGAGAACTCTGCTGACCATGGTTTATGCAGTAAGATGTGACCCAAAAAAAGGCCAGGAAAAGCCTACTGGAACATCTGAACTTTATTTGGTGTTAATAAGAGGCACTTTAAATTGTGGCAGGTGTGTGCTAACTCCCATTTAACATGAGTTTGAATGTAATTTGTCAATTCTGGATACAGCCACAAATGATCTCAGTTGTTTATTTTAACTCTTTCTCTAAAAATAATATTTTTTTTTCATTTGAGTTGTACAGGTTATGGGTCAGACTAATTGTGGAAAATTTTGAAACCATTTATCTTGGTGTAATTTTTTTCCATCACAAAATCTTGGCATTTTTAACAGGGGCGTGTAGAATTTTTATATCCACTGGCGGGGTCCAGATGGTAGTTATGTTTAGTTAGCGTTAGGATTATGAGGGAGTCCTTGGAAAATTAACCCCAGTAAGGGGTTCCTGGACCCAAAAAGTGAATGAAAAGACAGAACAACCCACTTGTGCAGGGGGGACTAGTATGTATGAAGCCTCTGAATGAGCCACTGCTTATGACAACAGGCTGGGCTCGTTGTGTTGCGCCCTAATTGTTTGGGAGAAAGGCTGCACTTTGTGAATGTGTCAGCAGCGATGGGTCATGCTCCTCGTGTGGCCCAATGGGTGTCCTCCCACAAGCCAGTGAGTTTTGACCATTCTTAATAATCGGAATGCTTTCATGATTGTTAGCTGCTAAAGGAAAGTACTGTAGGTGAGGAAAGACCTGTGACTTTCATTTTTTAATCATGTCTGGTGCCACTGGGTTGAATAGTCTGGAGATTTACAGTGTAAAATTATTGAAGCACAGTGGAACCTGAACACAGTGCATTATGGGACGTGGCTCGTGACTTCCGATTTGTTTGGATTTATAGGAAGAAATAGAAGTGGAAATAATCTGTTCTAGGGCACATAGTGACAGCTACTGTATTCCTTTTCTCAGTCAGAACAGCAACAATATGTTTTTAAAAATTTTGACTTAAAACATTCTTTTAATTTGACTTCATTTTTTTGGTTACAAATATCGCCCTTTTGAAAATCAAACAACAGAAAATAGTTTTGGACCAATTTTTTTTTTATTGACTTTTTGACTTAAAAAAAATGTAAATTTTTTTTTAATTAGACTTTTTATTTTGGAAAAAATTTATTAAAAATAAAATGTGTGCTTTGAAATAAAACATTGACTAAACTTTGTTAATTGAAAAATATAAACTATAAACCTAAATAACAAAAAAATTAACAATGTTTTTAGGGCTGTCACTATTTAATCTTTTTATAATTGATTATCCTATAGATATTTCATTGAGTACTCGAGAAATCACTGCCCCCCTCAAAAAATGTTGTTTGTTGCATATTAGTAGTTTTTTCAAACTACTAACATGCATTTTATTCTAATTTATTAGGCCTCTATCCTTAAACTGCATATGTTGGTTCTGAGTGAAAAGTCTGTACAGAATTTGAGACAACAAAATCAGACTTTGCTTAACGATTAGCATTTCCATTAGCATTAGCGTGCTACCGATTACCATTTTAGTAGATAAAAAACAAACCAAAAACACCGCTAACTACTACTACTTTTCCACTGGCCCAACAGTGCGTCCATCTGCAACAAATGTCCGTGCGGTAAACATAGACAGTGGCCAAATGGTTCTGGGTGGTGCAAATATGCTTTTAGTAATACTTTTTAATGCCTCGAGGCAGAAATTTAAAATATTAGTAAAGATTTAATTCATCCATCCGTTTTCTGAGCCGGGTATCCTCACAAGGGTCGCGGGAGTGGTGGAGCCTATCCCAGCTATCATCGGGCAGGAGGCGGGGTACACCCTGAACTGGTTGCCAGCCAATCAAAGGGCACACATAAACAAACAACCATTCGCACTCACATTCACACCTAGGGGCAATTTAGAGACTTCAATAAACCGACCATGTATGTTTTGGGGATGTGGGAGGAAACGGGAGTGCCCGGAGAATACCCACGCAGGCACGGGGAGAACATGCAAACTCCACACAGGCAGAATTGAACCCCGGTCCTCAGAACTGTGAGGCAGACGCTCTAACCAGTCGGCCAGCGTGTCGCTTAAAGATTTAATTATTTTATTTATGCTTTTCCACAATTGGACTTCTTCCACTATTGAACTGCGATAATAGGGACATCAAAGCAGCAATGTAGACTATTTTATTATTATTTATTAGGTCACAGCCACTTGGGGGGCATATTATGCATATTTACAAGAATTATGTATTGTATAAGATTCTGTTAAGTATTCTCAACTGTTCTTGTCCTCAGTTAATTTCTTTAAGTTACATCTCAGCATTCTGACATCATTTCCAAGGGTAAAAGGCAAAAGAAAAAGAAAAAATGCACAGAGTTCGGACTTATTCGGTTGAATTCTGTATTGCTGCTTCCTGCCTGGATCATCACCTTGGAATGTGATTCCAATCTGATAACATAGCTTCAGAACATGGAGACACGGAACAGAATTGTTTTTATTGACTACTCCTTATTCTCACACACACACACACAGAGTCTCAATGAGGCTGTGATGTCACTAGAACAAGAGTTACATTGGCATTAATGGTTAATGACGCTGAGGGTTCTTCTGAGTGTGTGTGTGTGTGTGTGTGTGCGCGCGTGTGTTTGTGTGTGTGTGTGTGTGTTATGAGCAATGGGTGGCAACCATCGGACTTCCAGCCTTGAAACGCAGGAAGGATGTCATAGGTGGTTCAGGCCAGACCCTTAAAATACAGCATGACACACAGTCTTTATGTGCACCATATGTTTTCTTCTTGTGTGTGTTTTCTCATGAAGGTCAATAAGATGACTAAAATATTAGAAACAGCTATCAGTAGAATGACGAACAGTTATGGCTTACAATTTAACACCCAATTGTTTCACGGTAGGATTGTGCTTTCAGGAGTTCTAGGTGTGACTTCAGGCCAGGGTTAGGTCTTCAAATTAGGGGCTCAGTTAGGGTTTTGTGCCTGGGTTAAAATTTTAAACTTGATTGTTGTGACTTTTGGCTTGTTAGGGTTTGAAATTAGGGTTTGAGCCAGGGTTAGGGTTTCAAGTTAGTGTTTCAAGATGGGGGTAAGGCCTAAATTTCAGGTTTCAAATTTGATTTTCAAACTAGGGTTAGGGTTTTAATCTAGTGTTTCAATTTGAGTTTGTTTTGGCTCACTTTATCATGTTCCGACACGAGGGAAGGTGAAGGTACGGTGGTCCTATAAGATCAAAAGACATCAAGTCAACTGTATTACTTGTTTTTCTTTATTGTCCACCAGGGTTGTAACCCATTTGCCCAGACAGGACGAAGCAAGCTGCAGAACAAGCGAGCCAGTCTGAATCAGCAGATCATCAAGCAGATGAGG